>NC_084532.1:11098000-11398000 GCF_024500275.1 Phycodurus eques | reverse complement strand
AAAAGTCCTCCTGTCCGTTCCCCACACCCCACACCCACTGTCTGACTCATGCAGGCGGACGATGGAAATAATAGCTGATACCTACATAACAAAACATAGATTCATTGCCATTTGTGATATAAACCAAGGCACTCGATTCAGCATTCTTCCCGTCCTTACGTCTCTTATACAGCCTGCATTATTGTGTTTCGCACCGTGAGTTGATTGCATGAGGAGGGGTGATATATCGATCACGGGCAGTCTTTTCATAGGAGAAACACACACAAAAAATCTTTTTAAGAATGAGTGGCCATGGTCTGAGTGGCACTCACAAA
This sequence comes from Phycodurus eques, assembly GCF_024500275.1. NCBI lineage: Eukaryota > Metazoa > Chordata > Actinopteri > Syngnathiformes > Syngnathidae > Phycodurus > Phycodurus eques. The sequence continues at coordinate 11,397,686 of NC_084532.1, read as the reverse complement.
GGTCATTTATTTCATTCCCTCCCACCAGGTAATGCATGCGTCTCCATTTTTCACTTGGCAGGGTTTGTTATGCTGGAGATGTTTAACTGCTGCAGCAGTTAAACGTTGTGTTTCGAAGTCTGGCTACATGTGTTGTCTTTGATAGGCACACACACTCCAATTTCATCTTTCTCAGATATTCCTTGCCATTTTTTTCTTAAAGGTTCATCTGCTCGTTTGAGTGCATGAACATGCTGGTTCGGGGTCTACTTTGTTCCAGAATAAATATTTTCGAAGTCAATTTATTTGAAGCAGCTCCTCGCTGTCGGTCAATCCAGGCTTTGTGTCTCTAAATCATAGTATTGATTTTCAAGGTAGCAAAAAAAAAAAAAAAAATGAACTCTTCTGATTTTTTTTTTTTTTTTTTTTTCTAGGCTGTTATGTGCCACTGATTCCCTTAAGGTTTAATACACTAAAATGCTACCCCATCCCTCTCTTCCTCATCTCTCCTATTCTTGGTCTTTTCCCCAGCATGCAGAGGAATCGAAAAATGTACAATGCTCCCTTAAGCCTTTTGTAGCTGGTTATAATATTTCAGTATGTGCATGAAATGATGCAGTTGTTTTGTACAACAAGGTTTCTTATTACTCCTTCTCCTTTTTGTTCCCCTCTGAATTCCTCAGACAGAGGAGTCCGTTCTATTTTTTTTTTCCTTCGCTGATGGATTTTAATGCTTTCCCATGCTTTTATTGATATAGAATGACACTAAATTGGGCGCCAGTTGGCCCGTCTTCTCTCGACTGGAGCGACTGGATGTTTATTGGATTAGTCTGTGGACATGTAGGACTGGCTATCCCTCTGTTTTATTTTGAAGCTTTGATACAGGATTGACAAAGAATTACTTTTTCTTTTATCTGTGTCAATCATTCATCTCTATGCATTAACGCTGCGTTTTCTCTCATTTGACAGCTCAATTTGATCTTCCTGGTCATCACCATGTACAAAATGGTGAAGCACTCCACCACCCTGAAACCAGACTCGAGCCGACTGGAGAATATCAAGTAAGTGAAGCCTCCGCTGCAAAATAGCCACATCCTACTTATCAGCTATATAACACTGTTGCTATTCTGCCACCGCCCACGAAAACTAAGGCTCTTTTACTCTTGAGGAAAGTCTTATTAAAGAATTTATCAGAGCAAGACCTCTTTAAGTACCGCGCCTTTAGTGCATCCTGTCATGTCAACCACAATCTGTTTCTGAAATGCTGATCGGCCTCCATTTTGTAAAGTAAAAATAAAAATTACCTATAAATTTGACACAGCATAGAGAGAGGTGTTCTTAACAAGCCTACCCAATTTGAATAAAATAATTAAAAATAAAAATAATCAAATATATAAAATGAGGTGCGCGGCACGGTGGACGAATGGTTAGCACATCCGTCTCACAGTTCTGAGGACCGGGATTCAAATCCCGGCTGTGTGGAGTTTGCATGTTCTCCCCATGCTTGCGTGGGTTTTCTCCGGGCACTCCGGTTTCCTCCCACATCCCAAAAACATGCAGGGTAGGTTAATTGAAGACTCTAAATTGCCCGTAGGTGTGAATGTGTGCACGAATGGTTGTTTGTTTATATGTGCCGTGCGATTGGCTGGTGACCAGTTCGGGGTGTACTCCGCCTCTCGCCCGAAGATAGCTGGGATAGGCTCCAGCACGCCCACGACCCTAGTGAGGATAAGCGGAATGGAAGATGAATGAAAATGAGGCTCCAAAATCATGAAAAATAGACACCTCGTCCAAGCTGGAGGGCATGGGTGAAGGACGAAGAAGGTGGGTTTTCAGCGCATTCAGCTGACAGGCCCTGCTCAACCGTCACCTGTGTGTGCCACAAGCTGAATAATGTGTGCCGCTGTGTCTAATAAACAGTTAACCTTTCCTGAAGTGACTCACTTATGTGGACCCACACACGACACAACACCAAGCCAGGCGGTGACCCCGCCGCCGGTCTGGCAAGCTTGCTAGCTCATTAGCGAAATATAAATACCACAACGATCAAGAATTGTACCACATTTTCTTAATCCTATTTCCTTTCTTGAAAAAAAAAGCAAGCCCTTTTAGGCGTCTGCTATTTCATACAACGCCAGCCCTAATATTTTCTTCTATCCGAGCAATTGTGCGACAGTGAGCAGCAACTGACAATTAACTGACAAGTTTCTTACTTCTCCAAGTGGAGGCAGAGTGTGGAAAAGAAGACCTTATAAATGAAAGCATTTTAATTCGCAGAGGCAGCAATGGGCTATATGTCTGTAGCCCCATGCACTTCTTCACCAAGCCATCAAGTAAGTTGTCGTTTATGAGAAGCTCACGCTGTTAAAACGCTAATCTGCGTTCATCGACACTCAGTATAGCTCTGCCTACTTTACAATGGGTAATTTAGCCATATACCCCACCCTCCAAACACACACACACACATACACAAACAGATTCCATTGCATTATCACTGGTGGATGCAGCATTTCAGATGCAGCATTTCATAACTAAGCCATTGAAATGCACTTAAATAATGGAGATAAGGTGCATGACATTGCCAGACACAAATACCTTCCACCCCGTGTCGACAAATGAACTGAACATTATTTTTTCGAAGCTAATTCTGGTGATACTGTTAGCTAACGCTTACTGTAAATGTGCTAACACTGCAATTGTTTTTCTCTTCAAGGGCAAGGGTACTGTGGAAAAGCTCCCATATGTTCTAGAAGGTTGTTTTTTTTTAAAGCCCTGTTTTTAACCCAAGAAATTAAAACAAGTCCTGTCACACAACCACAACAGACTATTTTTTTGCTACTGGACATTTTCTGAAGCTGTACTGTAATTACTTGTGTTTTGTATACATTTGAAAACAGTTTACAGTTACAGTTTACAGGCTGCTAATCAGGGGTTAGATGGTGCTGATCTTATCAGTCCAAAGGCAACAGTCTTGGTAATTTCAGTGTGATTTACTTTTCCTAACAAATGTGTGCAGCATGACAACACTGTGGTGCAAATGCAATCAAGAAGAGCAGACAGGAAAACTGCTTAAATACTTGTCCAGTTATAGCTGTACCACTCTCATATTTAGGAAACCACAATTTGTACCTTTGTTTTATGTTAATTCCTGCAGGGCTATTCAGTATATTAATAGCTGCATTGTGGTCTTTTTGTTTGTGTTCACATGGCACAGTTGTAGTTCCAGCGTCTCTGCATGTTGCATGTAAAAGCAAATTTAACACGCAGCCTTTCCTTTCTCTTCTGTCACTCTCTTCTCTGTGGGGCAATCCATGCCAGTAATTATCATGTTTGTGACGGCTACTATAATACCGATTTGCCTGGGTAAGCTTTCACTTTACACCTCGGCTAATTTTACAAACATACACACACGCACACATGTAGTCATGTAAATATAACAACAATGTCAAACTCAGCCTAAGAATGTTGTAATTGAATCATCAGCAATCATATGTGATTTAATGTCTACTAAGCTTCGTAGACTAACCTTCGCTGTGATTTAATTGTGCTTCTCTCTTCCTGCTTCTCATGCTAGCTATGAAGATAATAAACAGTTTATCAAGTAAGGACCCATTGACCAGAACTCCTCAGAACTTCTCCTTATACCGTATCTATTTCCTCTGCTGCCTATTTCTCTTTCCTCTTTCCAGTTGTTACCGGCTAATCCCTCCTGTCCCAGGCAGCAACCTCTAAACGAATCATTGTCTGTCCTTGTGAATGCCTCCTCTCACTATGTACATCTTGCTGTTGTTTCTACGTTTGCGGCTGCTTCACACACCGTGTGGTATTTGCCCTTTCTCCTTGAACTCTTTCATCATCTGCCGGTAGTTACTTGTAAGGTTCAGACACACAGATAGATATACCCTCGGATTGCGTTGTTTGTTTAAATCAAACTTTACTGTCTGTGATAAAGTTTAAAATGGGAATTATACTGGCTATGCCCGTTTGTGTATTCGTTAGGTATCAGGAGTTAAACTACTTCACCAAAAATACCGTAGTGGGGTGCGCAAATTTTGGTCCGGATAGAGGAAATGTTTTGCCCTTATTTCTATCCATTTTATATCCTGCTAACTAGCAAAGAAACAGAAAAACAATGAGAAAGACATAGAGTGACATTTTTTCCCCATTTTGTTAACAGTTAAAGGTTAAACATGGGAATTGTACAGGTAAACTATGCCCGTTTCTATATTCGTTAGGTATCAGGATTTAAACTACTTCAATGAAAATATTGTAGTGGGGTGCACAAATTTTGGACTGGATAAAGGAAATGATTTGCCCTTATTTACATCCATTTCATATCTTGCTAACTAGCAAAGAAACAGAACAACAATGAGAAAGACATGGAGTGATTTCTTTTTCCCATTTTGTTAACAGTTAGGCCTTGGCAGAGTTCTGCACCATAGTGAGTTCCATTCCAATTACCTCCAACAAGTACCACAGCATGCGGCAGTATTATGCTTTGATTTTAATTTGTTGGACAATTTGGTTATTTAACAGTTTTATTCGAAAGCTACATTACATTCTCACAAAACACTGTACATTTTGGTGCAGATCTGACTCATACAAATCATTACACTGAAAAGAAAAGGTGGAAAGAAAAAGTTGTAATGTTTCTTAAAAAAAATAATAATAATAATGCTTTCCTCCCTATTTTTCAGTCATGTTGGAGGTCTGTGCTGGACAAAGTGACATTCTAGTTTTATTGTTTTGCTCTTATCCGCTTTACAGCTTTCCTGTACCCTTTCCTTGCATTGGTCCCAGTTATTGATATGTCAGAGCAATGTAAGCTATTCATACATAATTTAACGTCGTCTTCTGTTTGGTTTTGCTGTCTTCCAGGACCTGGGTCATAGGGGCCTTTGCTCTGCTCTGTTTGCTGGGCCTGACGTGGTCCTTTGGTCTCTTCTTCATCAATGAGGCCTCCATTGTCATGGCGTACCTCTTCACCATATTTAACGCCTTCCAGGGGATGTTTATCTTCATTTTCCACTGCCTCCTCCAGAAAAAGGTAGGTTTCATGTCATCAGCAGAATGAATGACAAGACTTGTGGAGCACTTTAGCGCATCCTGAAGATTTACGGTGATTCTAGTGTTTGTTTGCTCTCGTAGGTCCGCAAAGAGTACAGCAAGTGCTTCCGTCACACGTACTGCTGTGGAAGGCTGCCAACTGAGAGCTCGCATGGCTCAGCGAAGACTTCCACTACACGGACAAGCGCACGCTACTCCTCTGGTACCCAGGTAGACCGACAATGTCACATAAGAACATTTACAAGCTACAGCCTATGAATTACACAAGATACTTTCTTTTCTGGCCTGCCCTCTTTAGCTTCTGCTACTTTTCTCACTAATGTCATGTGCATGTGAAATAGAACTGCACTTTTATTCAGTATCATAGCATATTCCACTGGGGGTCAAGCCAAAATTATGGAATTGCCCTTGGTGTATTTGCTTGGCACCTTTCTAAGTGCTGAATGTAGATGGAAAAAGGATGGGAATTTTACAATATGTTTAAATTAAAGTCAATCACAGTCCGTTCTGTGATGCTGGTTGACTTTCAAGTTGATTTTCCAGTTAAACACTGAATAATAAAGCTAAATAACTCAAATATAAGTAAAACTGTTCACCCTTGAAAGATGTCTGACAGACACATAGTGGAAAGGGAGCAGGAGGGTGTTTGCAGAAGATACACATCGTTTTATAAGTAAAGATAGAATTAAATGACGTCAAAATAATAATAATGCCAGCACATCTGCCTCACAGTTCTGGTGACCCGTGTTCAAATGCGGCCTCGCCTGTGTGGAGTTTGCATGTTCTCCCTGTGCCTGCGTGGGTTTTCGCCAGGTACTCCGGTTTCCTCTCACATCCCAAAAACATGTGTGGTAGGTTAATTGAAGATTCTAAATCGCCCGTAGGTGTGACTATGAGTGTGAATGGATGCTTGTTTATGTGTCCCCTGCGATTGGCTGGCGACCAGTTCAGGGTGTACCCTGCCTCTCGCCCAAATATAGCTGGGATAGATTCACCACCTGCGACCCCAGTGAGAATAAGCAGTACGGAAGATGAATGGATGGAAAAAAATTCCATAGAACAGGGGTGTGAAACTCATTTTTGTCACGGGCCACACAGAAGTTATGACTTCCCTCGGAGGGCTATTATGTCTCTGAACCCATATAAATGAATTATCACCTCATATAACTACATATACACAACAAATTGATGGATTACTAGTTTTGAAAGCAGAAGCCAATGAAACATGTTTTTCCAACTATTATTCAAAAACATTTTAAAAGGTGGATCTGCAACATAAAATGCAATTTCTAAACATTATTAAAAGTAAATGCAATTTGCAATTTTGATATTTTTGCAAGAAACATGATGTCGACACATGATTTGCTTTCTCTGGCCGCATAAAATGATGTGGCAGGCCATATATGGCCCCCGGACCACCAGTTTGACACCTGTGCTCAAGCAAAAGCGAAACACATGCACACTTCAATTGCAGTGTTGGTTTTAGCAAAATAATGCTGCCTAGCAAGTTGTGCCATAGTGGAGGTCTGTTTTGAAGTAGCTCAGCTTCCCATAGCTTACAAACAGGTTCTTCTGTGGGCCACAAATGAGTTTGGACACAGAATTAACAGTGTGTCTCTTGGTTGCAGCCAAGTAATGCACTCTGCAATTAATCAACAATCATTTCCACAAAATTGACCAATTTCGTAATGATTAACCAATTAATTATCCCCTTACCCAACAGAAACTCTCTCTTAAAGGGGACATATTTTACCAAACCAACTTTTTCTAGTATTTGTGATGTAATATTGGCTTTATGGGGCCTCAGTAAACGTGATATATGAATTAAAATCATCCACGCATTCTTCACTTCCAGACGTTTTCTGCCTAGATGCCTGAAATCAGGTCATTCAAATTTCTCGAGCTTATCTACATCACGAGCAAATATCTCTGCTTTCCCTTTGCGCTCCCAAGCCAGCGCTGTCAACATAACAAACACGTCTTCTCACAAGTGGGTCTTCTACGCGGAGGTAACCAATCAGAGGAAAGGGGGCGGTCCTAGCAAAATATGGACAAAGCAGATACAAAACTGGGTCAAACAGAAGTCAGAGGGGCCTTTTCTGGACACTTGTATGATAAAACCAAGGTGTGTGGTTTTTTTTCAATGAAATTGACAGTTTTACATACGGTACACTAAATCCACGTTAGAGAGTCACTCTGTGAAGATCTAAATAGCCAAAATATGGGACCTTTAATGTGTACAAGTGATGAAAACTAAAGACATTCACTTTAAAAAAATACTTTAAATATACTTTAAATACTTTAAATGTGGGTGGAAAAAGATGGTGCACACACGCAAATAAATGAAACTGGATCGTAGCAGCGGGCTTGTTTAAAGTCCTAATGACTGTCCCTTGTTGACCTGGCAGAGTCGAATCAGGAGAATGTGGAATGACACCGTAAGAAAGCAATCTGAGTCCTCCTTTATCTCAGGTGACATCAACAGCACCTCCACCCTTAACCAAGGTCAGTTCACACCTCATTTCTCTCCACATCTCTCACACACACTCCTATGCACGCATTTCATCACCTGGTTTAAAAATACTCCTCCACGCCGCCGCAAAGGATGGTACCTCGGTAATCATAATAAATGGCTGCAGCTTGAAAAGCCAGAGCAGCGCGGTTAGAAAAGGGAAAAGAAATGATCTCAGCCTTCCGTCTAGTCCCCCTGTTGTGTCCGCAAAGGATTACCAAAATCCGTCCTTAAATAATCTGGCCGATGAGCCTTAAAGTGGGGCGAGGGTAGAACATTTCTTATTAAAGTGCTGGCTGTCCAAATGACATGAAGTAAGCATGCACAGCACATATATCGGCAAAACTAAAAATGGGGAAACTGAATGTTATTTTAAGAAAGCAGCCATTCATTGCCTGGCATCTGAGGTGACCTCGGTTACTTTCAAGGAGAGGGGGGGGGGGGTAAATAAAAGAACCGTCATTTATTATTTAGCTTGAGCACAAATATGATGAGGAGAAGATGATGTTCAACTCTGGCTGACCCGGAACGCTTAGCGTGTTGCTCGGCTTTTTGCTGCCTCCTAAATGGCTTTCCGAGCATGTGAAGGAAAAGCGGGCATATTCCGAGGTAGTGAACATCCCATCCGGCTTCGATGCCAATTTCTGCACATCTCTGCTTTCACTCTCTTTTTTACTGTTACTACTTACAAGGTAACTCACTGCATCTCCAGTTCCAAGGCACATTTTGGCTCCTCATACAGCTCGAACAAAAGAGAAATAGAGCTTTTCTCTCCACAGTGTCGAGCCGTGAAGTTGTTAATGTAAAGGTTGGATATTGATCACTCTGGGGTGTAGAAACCTAGTTACCCTGGAGAGTTGCTGCACTAAACAAGGGCTCTATCTCCTGGAAGCACCTCCTGTCATTAAAAGCATCCCTGAAGTCTTCCCAACTTGACAGATGGCATGGTGATTAATGGCACTGGTGATGCCTTGATTCTTTGAAACACATGAAAAGATGGTTAAAATAATAAATGGACAGGAAGATGTGGTTTGGAGGAAAATCTAAAGTGTAAATGATAATGTAAAAAAAGGCTATTGTGTAATAGCTTGAGAGCGCCACTATCGTATTGTTAGCTAATGAGGGCACGAACTGGAAATGTGATACACCAGAAACTACTTGGAAAAGTGCATACACTTTCTCCACAAAATGGGAAAGGTGTTGGAATAAGTACAACTGTACAGAAGTAGTTTTGAAAAGTTATTTTAATTAACTTTTTCAAAGCAATCATTTTTAGGATGTAAAACCATAAACGGTAGGTCACGAACAGCTAGCACAATCAAGCAAAATGACAAAACAAAATTTTGTAAAGGGCGGGTACATGAGCCAAAGAACAATTTCCATTTGAGTGTGGAGCTCAGTAAATACAGGAATTTATTTTCACAGTTTCAGTCATTATGGCACCCATTACCTGGAAGAAGCTTGATAACTAACAAACAAATTGACATACAGTAATTTCAGGTATACAGTATTTAGTCATTATAGGATTTTTGAAAGAACAGACTTAACAGTCACCACAGACTTTTGCATATTACCGACAATTTATACTTTTTTTATGAAAAAATGGCATGGTAAATCTTTTCAGGGCTGACTATTGATTACAAACTTCCAGTCGCTTGAGTTGCAAGCATTGCCCATTGCTGCCTTGTTGATTGGCTGATACTTTTTATTTACCATTTACATGAAAATTATCTGGTAAATAAAGGGTTTTGTTTATTTGCATTTTTAAAACTTTTTGCATCCAGACGACAATGTTCTCATTTATATTAAGCTGCAAATGCACCTGACAACTCCAGTATTTTGTTTGCATACAGTGCCAGTACCATGTCCATGTGCACCGACTGCTTGTCTTCCCAGTCTTATTATTAATATTGTGCTTGCTTTATCTATTCAGAAGGAGAGTTTGAGTTATTGGTGAAATGTGTCATTCAGTAGAATATTACATTTGGCAAGAACACAAAACTCTTGTCCTCAATTATTTGCTCCTCTCACATTTTGGCAGCTCCTTCCACATAACTCAAATAATTACGCTCTGAACATGGGCTTCATTTATTACTTTCACTGTTGGCTGAGTGCACATTCTCCTGTCTTTCAACTCCAGGAATGACTGGGAATTATCTACTAACAAATCCTCTTCTTCGACCACAAGGCTCTAACAACCCTTATAACACCTTACTGGCTGAGACAGTTGTGTGTAACACCCCCACAGCTCCAGTGTTTAACTCTCCAGGTGTGCTTACTTATATTATCACCCACTTTTATATTCTTTTTTTTTTTTTTTTTTTTTACTTCTGCACTTCTTTCTACCTCCCTCTCCCTAAGTTTATCACTCTTAAGTGTAGAGTTGACAAGCTGAACAAAAGGCAGGATGTTCTACAGTGTTCCATCATCATACTTGTCCACCCTTTGTCTGTCTCCCATCAATTTCTCAAGTTGAAAGAGCTTTATTGTTTGACTCGTGAGATTGTAGTGTAAACTGCATGAGCAATGTTATCAGGTCATTTGTTATTATCAGTGTTTTAAAGGGAAATTTACCCTTTAAAAACATCAAATCTTTGTTAACATTACAACAAATGCATTTAATACAAATGAGTGTCACGCATGTATCAATACATTTTTTCACTACCCGTCGGCATGTTGTGAAGGCTGCAGTGCAGTTACAGTTAAGCCCAAAATTATTCATACCCTGGCCATTTTATTTCTAATTGTTTTGTCTTCTAACTGGAAATGGCACAAGAATGTGGCAATAGTTTTCATAATTATTTGTTTGTTTTTTTTGCAGTGTGACAAATCATTTTATCTCAAAATGACAAATCACTTAATCTCAAAACATGCATGCCAATGTTAAAAAATGTATAGTTGATTAGAATTCTGTAGATTATGTTTCCAGGATCCTTAAGCATAGGGCAAAATATTATCATCTCCTCATAATTGTCAGGGATATTAATACTTTGAAGATACAATCAAAATTGGGATTTTTTTATTTATTTATTTATTTATTTTTCATATTTCGAGCAAAACTTCTCAGTCTTTTTACATTTTTGTGTGTCACTTCCAGCCAGAAGACACCCATTCACAAATCAAAATTCACTTCCACAAAAAAATTTCGCCTCGCTGGGCTTAACTGTATGTTTTTTCCCCACCATGTTTGAATCTGAAATGGTGTCTTTTGTGATGTTTCTATGCTCTTCCCTTGTGCTTCCCTCTAGTGACCTACAGAGAGACAAGTATGGGAGTCAAACTTAACTTTGCCTATCAAATGTAATTTTTTTTTCAGCATGCTTACTTAAAAAAAGAAAATAAAAAAATCCCGCCCCTTCCCTACCACAGGCACTTTTACTGTTCACTTTAGCCCATTAACACACACTCGATGAGCAAGTGGTTCACAAAATGTTCTTTGAAATTATTTAGAAAATGACAATATTTTAGAGGTAGTATCTTTTTTCCGTATTTTCTGTCCGACTGTGGCATTCAGCAGTGACAGAGTCCAGTAGAGCCCATCTGGCACTTTTTTCCATGGTAAACACCCGCCTGTCGTGGCAGCAGCTGTTTAATTTCCTCTTAATTTCTTTCTTTTTTGCTTTCTACCTGTCAGTCAGTGAGGTATCTCTGCTTTTAACATTCCAAAATCTGATCCCTTTACTTCTTTTTTTTTTTTCTTTTTTGATTTAAAAGAAATAGACATTTTTTGCAGTAAAAGTAAAACCCATTAGTCCTCTTGCTAATGCTGACATCTGCTTTAGTGTGAGGAGTCACATTGGCCTTTATCTCCTCTCTCCATCATTGAATAACTAATATTTATCTTTTTTGGTGCTGCTTTGCATGACCTCCGTGCATTGAGGAATTCCTAACATGACTGCGTCTGACCTCTGCAGTGCTTGTGTTATTCCTCAGCTGCTCTGCCAGTGACTGGTGTCTCACTAGGAACTGTCACTGTGACGAATGCCGAATGCTGGATTGCTGGCGACCTCTGACCTTAGCCAGCTATGGGCGCACGAGCTGCCAAGTTACGGACACAATGTATACCTAATTGGAAAAAAACAACCAGGAAAAGCTATTTAATATCTTATAGTTGATATGCAGTTGTGTTCAGTATAACAGGACAGAGTTTAAAAATGTGGGTCAAGCTCAAAATCCTTAAAATAGATTTTTTTTTTTTCAGCAATGCATTTCCCAAATGCATCGGGAATGCTGCATATTGTTTTAAAAATGAATATATGATGAAAAAAATTATCAAATGTGTGATTCGTTGCAAGCATTTACTTAAGAAACTGAAAAATGCTTGAGTTTCCTTTGATTCAGTGAACCAATATTTAAGCGCCACATGCATGAGTTGAAAGCTGGACGATTGGACTATATTCCACAAGTCCTCTGCGTTTCTTGATTCCACCTCAGAAACTGCATGTTTTGTCAACCCACAAATTCTCTATTGGATTAAAGTCAGGGAATTGGGCTAAGTACTCAATAACATTGATCTTGTTCATCTGGAACCAAGATGCTGCTTGCTTAGTTTTTGTTTAAACATAAATTATACGGGAATTTCCTCTTAGGCATGATGCAACTATCTTCAAGTATTTCGATGTTATGTTTTTACGAAAGATTTTGAGTTTTCAGCACACCGCCATTATTATGAACACAACTGTACTTGGAAGTTGATTTGATTTGCTGAACCTTTGCTCTTGCTATGTCGCAGTTCAAACCTTATTTATTTATTTATTCTTGGTTGCTCTTTCGATTGATTTTTCTTCATGTTAAAATAAATCATTTTACTTTCTTTTGTACATCAGCTGCTCTTAGACCAGATAGGCTGAGCAGGCAGACATGAAGTGAGTCTTTTCACCTGCTGTGTGTGGTGATGGTGGAGTGCTGCTTGTGGGCTCCCCGTGTAGTGAGAACAAAGATGGCTGTCTCATGTTTACACATGACTACTTTCCCTTTCTTGTCATTCTTCCGTCTTTGTGCTTTTTCTCTCCCCCTGCACATCCAACTTAATTGGTGTAATGTAGCTTGCCCGTCTGTAGACCTCCACTCTGCCCAGTGTCTCGTGATGGTGGTTACCGTTCCGTTGGTTTTCTTAATGTTGTTTGGGATCCCTTTTCATTGCCTAGTCTCTTTGTGACATACTAATACACACAAAGCTGACTTTGAATGAATTACAGTTGAAAGAAAGTTGAAAAGTACCATAAAAAAAAAAAAAAGATTTCTCGAAATGCATGCAAAGCATTGTGCCAAACTAACAGGTGTATGGCATGGCTTAATGTTAACTACATGCATCCTAAACAGCATTAAATAATTAATTCAGCAGTAGTGTGTTATTAAGATGTTAAATAACAGAAAATCGTTGTCTTTTTCTGCAGGGCACTCACTGAACAATGTGGTGAGAGATACAAGTGCAATGGACACTCTACCGCTAAATGGTAACTTTAACAACAGCTACTCACTCCGCAGTGCGGACTTCGGCGACAGTGTACAGGTGGTCGACTGCGGACTCAGTCTGGACGACGCTGCCTTCGAGAAAATGGTCATCTCTGAGCTTGTACACAACAACCTGCGTGCCTGTAACAAAAGCCACCAACAGCAACAACAGCAGCCCCCCAATTTGATTCACCCGTCCCACCTCCACCACCATCCGCCGGCACTGCTGCCGTACCACCACCATCACCACCACAAGGCGGAGCGGGCTCCCCCCAAGATGACGGTGGTGGGTGGCAGCAGCAGCGACGACGACGCCATCGTCGCCGACGCTTCTTCTTTGGTGCACGTGGGAGAAGCGGTGGGCCTCGAACTGCACCATCAGCACGAGCTGGAGGCGCCGCTCATCCCCCAGCGGACGCACTCGCTCCTGTATGCCCCCGAGAAGAAGGTGAGGATCGACGGGGGAGTGGAAACCTTTGTGGGCCAGCTGACACCCGACAACAACGACCAAGATAGTTTGCAGTCTCCAAACAGAGACTCCTTGTACACTAGCATGCCGAACCTGAGGGACTCTCCGTATCCCAAGAGTAGTCCAGAAGTTGTGGAGGACTTGTCCCCATCCAAGCGGAGCGACAATGAGGACATTTACTACAAGAGCATGCCCAATTTAGGAGCCGGCCACCAGTTGCAGGCCTATTACCAGATAGGCAAAGGGAGTAGTGATGGTTACATTATTCCCATCACTAAAGAAGGCTGCATACCGGAGGGCGATGTACGGGAAGGACAGATGCAGCTAGTCACAAGCCTTTAAATGTATTGCGATGAGCACCCAAACCTCCTCCTGCCCATTTTCAGCCGTGAACATTTGGTGGACAAACTAGTGAAGGAAGTAGAAAGTGTGTCATTTGAACTAGCCATTGACCACTCTTTCTCCCCAAACAGGTCTCTCGTCCGCTCTTTTCAGCCATTGCTGTGCAACATTTTAATAAAAGTGTACATAAAATACAGTCAAATTTTCATTTTTAGAGATAAGCCAATTATGTATTTAAATGTGCTGCTGCTGTCAAAAAAATGTACGGTACCCTAGTAGACACAAAAAAGGAATAATAAAGAACCATTACTTGATTCCTCAGACAAGCATTTAACAAGGTTGTACATACACTTCCAAACATAGTGTTTTTGTTGATTTTTTGTTGTTGTTGTTTTGTTTTTTTGATTGTGAATGAAATGACACTCATGGACCAGGACATTGACTCTAGCCTGTACAAACCTTTTATATTACTGTATATTTATGGTCCTGGTCATCCTTCATCCCCATGCTGTTTCGATTGTATGACCACTAGCAATCAAGCCCCTGGCCTTATATTTTCTCAACTGTACATTGAACTGTAGTCAAGAATAATGGCTAAAAATATATATTTTGTTGTATTGCTGGTGTAAAATACAGATTCTTGGGTAAACGTAATTATGAAGAAACTGTTTAATTGCGAAATGTAACATTTGAGAGACTGTTGTCTCGAGGTTATACATAGTGGTTCTGACCATTGATTCAAAGTGAGTTTGAATGCCAGAGGCAAATGTAAAGAAAGAAATATACATAAAAAATACACGGATGGTTTATCACTTTTCCCACATGTGAACAGTGTTTATACTGTCTGGTTTTCATTGATATCACCGACTCAAACGTTGATTTGATTTTGCCAGAGTGGAATTACTTTCTGCATACGTACAGTACATATTTTAACTGGTGTGACAAAGTAATGGGCAGTTTGAAAATGAAGTTTTTTGTTGTTGTTATTAATCATTAATTTAGTTTCACTGCCTTGGTTTAAACAGTTTATTTATTAAATCCTTTGAAAGAAAAAATAATGGGAATTATTTCCCAGCACTGGTATATGTACTGTACTGCACTGTAGCTCATGATTTTGTGTAATCATATTACAATGGGCTCTCCACTCGAAGACTGATGTAAAGTTCAACACTTGTTTGACAAATACAATAAATGTGAGTTTTTTTTTCAAATGCTATGTTGCTTATTAATGGTGTTTTTGCTACTACAGTACATCAGATAACATCGACTTATCCTATTTTGCTATGAATATAATTTTGTCTCAGGTTGTAAGTCCTGAGCACCTTGAAAGGTAAATTGGTGAAGTGATGTGTAATTAATTTTCCCTTCTTTTTTTTTTTTTCTTTAATGCCTGCACAGTTTGAAAGAGCTCGTTTCACCACATTTGTCAGAGAAGCCAAATCTGTCCATGTTTTTCTAAGAAACTCAGGTAGGAAAATTGCAATGTAAAGGGTTATGTGTGGTTGTAACACTAATAAAGGTTCAATGACTCTGATTTGCAGTATTCCAGTCAGTATATTCTTGAATGAGCCCTACTTTTGGCACAGTGAAAGTGTACAACACAAATCTTGTTGGATTAGCATGTGGGAGTGTATCCACAGTGCTAACAACTGGTCAATGTTACACTTGGCTGCGCTTGTAGAAATATATTATACAATATATGTCAAAGTACGACACATATTTGCTCTAATTGTCTGTTGCAGCTGAAGCCCACACTCAGTTCCTGCTCAAGTTATACCTCATGTAATGCTAATTTTAAGAAGCACTGCAATGTAAAACCGGTTGAGGAGGGGTGACAAGATCTCAGCAGAGTAGCTAGAAATTGCACTGATTTGGCATTGTAGTAAACGGCTCGTACCTTTGAAAACAATAATGCACGTTTTGTCAGAGCCACACAACATGACACTGAGTGGGCTACTGTTTTGACTCGAACCACAATTATGTGGCATTTAAAAAGTGGAGCAACTGACGAAGTTTTAGAAATAATCACGCATAGGCAGGCAATTGGCCCCCCAAAAAACTCAAGGGGGGAAAAAAGTAGGCAATTGATTGATGAGCAAAATGTTAGGCTTTCTATTTTGTTCTGCCAGTCTTTCAGGGTTCATTCCAGTCATGTGATGATCCCGCGTGTCAAGTCATAATAGCAGGACCACTGACTGAATGTGTCACTCAGTCTAGCCTGACATTGGAGGGAACTTTTATTACTTCTATCCTGGATCTTTTATGGTATGTAAACCCTCAAAGGAATACTGTAGTTTCAGGGCCTGAACTCTAGCATAAAGAGTAAGTTTTCTCAGGAAGACATTGTTACTTATTGCCAAACTTCCCTCAAGAACTTGAACTATGTTTATCCTCATGCATCTAAACTTAGCTTGCAAGCAGGTTTGTTTTTGTGCTTAAGAGCATGGAAATAAGATCCGGGTTCGGATATTTATCCTGTGATGGATAGCGTGGACTTGGCACCCTCTAGCTTTGCGTGTGGCCTTCTCACCACACGAGAGCCTCTCTAATTCTCTGCCTCTTGCTCAGGGAGAGACTCGGCCTTTGTCAAACATCGATTCAGAAGTAGGCCAGGAGCCGGGGGGCCGCGGGCTCGGATGCTCCCGCAGACGTGAGAGGCAGACTGCGCTGAGGAAACCGAGTGAGGAAATATTGTCAGCAGAACTGAGCTTTGATTATAAAATGTGAACGCTGTCTTGATAAAAACAGTAGCATCCAAATGATAGTTGTAATTGCTGAATCAACATAAACAATCAGCATTTATACTATGTACTACAGAGTATAAATGCTGCAGAGTCTGTAGTATATGCAATTTTGTGAAAAACATTTTCTCTGATAAATGTGATATTTGCTGACTGTGAGTGTAGCTGTGAACAATAAAACCATTGTTGAGACCAGTCAAAATCCTCATTGCACAACTTCTTTCATCCTACAAAGCCAATGTTAAGATTAAATTCATTCATTCATTCAATTAAAAACACTCGCACACCAGTGTTTGTATCTGAAAACTGATGGGGACCTCACAAATATATCGTCGGAGACACGCCTGTGGGATCGAGTTGCTCAATGTGGGGCCACTCACAGTGACACAGACTCTATGATTCCGTCAACTCCCTGAACTGTCCTCTCATGTGGACTCTAGAGTACATAAAGGATTTAGGCATTATACACTGTATACCCTCTCCCACCATACACCAGTTGTACTGCGGGGCTCACTACCCTTGTCCTGTCCTGTCCTGTCCTGTCCTACTTTCTACTTATGTTTCTTCCTTACAGGGTGCAACACTGCATTTCCTTCATGACTACTGTATATTAATCAATCAGACTTTATTTCTTCGCACGTTTCATACATTTACAACGTAACACAAAGTGCTGTACACAATAAAATCAAGGTAAGCAAACAAACTCAAAGCACAAAAACAGATGCACACATACCACAGAAATTCCCCTCACCCACCATTTCTTTGACACATACTGTAGTGTGCAAGAGCACTTGAAAGAAGGAAACTGAAGCGCTATCTTACTGTCAGCAATTTGCAGAGAGAAAACACTAGAGGTTGGATAAAATTCATGAATAAAAAAAGTCCGGTAAAAATAACAACAGTAATAATAAATATGAGCTGTCAGTAAAATAGTTAAAAGCAAAATTTTAATTATTATGATTAAAAAATAAATAAATGCAATAAACCACTAAAATGCTTAAATAATACACATAAAATAGATAGGTACACTAAAAGACCAAAAGTATATGTAATGTTAATATAATTACATACAGTAATGTGTTATTCTGCTGTCGATGTTTTGTCTGACTGCATTCCCAACAGATATTACAATATAAATATATATAAACAACAGCAGAGGGACTATTTCAAACTCCCCTGTTCCACAAAAAAAACAAAAAACTGTTCTATCACAAAAAGAAATACAGATTCACCATTCTGCATCATCGCTTTCTTTAAAGAATAAAAGAAAAGAAAACATTCAATTTTCTATATGTTTTGTGCACTCTGAGTGTATTGGAAAAAGTTTCATTCCAAACCCTTGCAGGATCAAGAGTCAACAGTCACTTCAATGGTATCTGCATCTGTATAACTCCTGGTATTGGAAAACACAGCACTGACAGATGTCATCAGCACGGCTGAAAGTGATTGTGTTCTCAAGTTGCACAGTATCTGGCAGCGCAACTTGAGTCAAAGGGGACCCTTTAACTGCTCACGCTTTTCTTCCCCCAGCCTCTTTTGTCCTGTCCCCAGCTTTAAATGTGCAGATTTGCAACCCGTGGGCGACTTAGATCTGGTCCCGCTGAGGTGAAAAATCCAATTAACCTGCAGCTCTAGCTGCCTTCGTTATAATCCCCTCCCATAATTATGAAATAACCAGATGCAGGGTTATTGAATGAAAAAAGGATGAGCGTGAATGATTGAAGAAGAGAAAATGATATAAAGCGTACTGTGCCAGTGTACCGAGTTCCAATTTAACCTTAGGGGGGAACGGCACATTTTTAATCGCTGCAAAAATTGAATTTCTAAGAAAGTAAAAAAAAGACTTGTTTATAAGAAAATATTGTTATTTTAAGCCTAAAAAGACAAATTATCTTGATACGCACATTTTGCATGAGAAAATGTGTCTCAAATTAAGAAAAAAAAATCTACATTTTCAATTAGGAAAAAAACAGTAGTTTATGTATAATATACATATTTGGCCTCACGCAATCAACAGAGTCAATAATATAACTATTAACAAAGGAGGTGAAGGGAAGCTACAGTGAATATCGAAAGTCTACATATCCCTGTTCAAATGGCAGGTTTATGTGCTGTACAATAATGAAAGCTAAATCACTTTAAAACTTTTTTCAACTATTAGTTAACCTAGAGTGTATCTGTTCCTGTAACCCAACTTTAAAAAAAAAAAAATGCACTATTTTCAGAAATGAAATAAAAAAACAAACAACAGCGATAACATGGTTGTACAAGTGCATGTCCCCTCATAAATAGGGATGTGGCTGTGTTCAGAATGAAGCAATTACATTCAAATCCATGTTAAACTGGTCGCCACACAACTGCCGCCATTTAAAGCGCCTCTGATTAACAAATGCATTTCAGGTGTTTTAGAAAGCTTTTCCTGACATTTTCTGTGTCTTACAACACAAGCCATGGTCCGCAGAGATCTTTTGCAGCATCACGGGGGTGTTATTGTTCAAAGGCATTAGTCAGAAGAAGGGTATACAAAAAACAAAAATAAATTTAATACGTATCGGTGTCATATGTAAACATGAGGGTACATTTTTATTTATTTTTTTAATATTGATGAATGAAGAAAAAATGGGTTGCATAAAGCAACATGTCAAAGGGGCATTTTTTCATCCAGGGCAAAAGGCCAGGTGCTTGAGCACCACCTGGGTTCTATGTGTGCACAAACCTGTTTTTGTCATTACATGCTCCTAGATTGTTTTTTGGACACATCAGATAGATTTGCTATTGCTGTTTGACAAGGGAAATCTTATGTTGCTGTTAATTTTTAGAATTTTATAGAGAAGGGGTCACCAACATTTTTGAAGCTGAGAACTACTTATTGGGTACTGATTGCTGCGAAGATGATGCACACTGTTATTATTATATGTTATTTTTAATTAATGATATTAATTTATATGAAGACACTGATCATGTTAATGATGTCTCAATAATTAGAAGATAATAAAAGCGATAAAACTAAGTTTATTTCAAAATAATAAAATAGTATGTCTAATGTATTGACCTTAATTGTTGATTCTGATCAAGCTGAACTTGAACCTGTCAATTATTTTAGCCACTTGGTTTTGTCGTTTTATGATAAATGTTTATTTTTTCAAAACAACTTTGTAAAATGTACAATGATGGTGCAGTTTCTTTTTCTTGTTACTTAACTTGAACATGACAATCTTTTGGTTTCTTTAATTTCATTAGATGACACACCTTGAAATAACCAATTAGGTAGTGGTGGGCGTCGTTTAACCGGGAATGTCTAATGATTGTCCATTTTGCACTGTGGCTCAAAGCAGGAAGCGAGCTTACGCCAAATAAACAATTCTCGTAAAAATATAACGTAGATGCAGAGTCTACTTGTTCGTTTTGGACTATTTGTAACCCGATTGAAAGTGAGTATTTGATGTATTTATTTATTTTTGTGTGTGTGTTCAGAGGAATGTTGGAAAAGGGGAAAAAAAAAACGCTCATTGCGAATAGCAACGTAGGATGCTAACCTTAATATTTTGTTTGCCTCTTGTATGCAAAGTATAGAGGTTTAAATAAGATTCAAAACTAAAGAGAGACTTTTTAACGTACAGCGGACTATGGATACTCTCTTTGGACTCTGCTGTGGATAGTCGTCTTGCTCGTCTGGTGTGAGCTTTGGCTAAGCCGCTTTGGTGAGAGGCCTGCTCAGCTGTATCCGCCATAGCCTCGAGTGGTCGCTTCTCTTGCCGCCAGCAGTATCTATCGACTGAACCGGGGAGTTCTAACAGTTGCACATGCATTTTATTTTGTGCTTGCATTGCAAGTGAAGTGGCCCATTTTGTTTTTGTTTTTTTGTTTTTTGAGGTCACTACTCACCCAGGCAACATCAGATGAAATAACACTTAACTAAATTGTAAGGGGAAATGACTAAATTTCAGCAGTGTGGACGACTGGTTAGCACATCTGCCTCACAGTTCTGAGGACCGGGGTTCAAATCCCAGCCACGCCTGTCGTTTACATGCAGTGATTTCTCCAGATTCTCTGAACCTTTTGATGATATTATGGACCGTGGATGATGAAATCCCGAAATTCCTTGCAATTGTACGTTGAGGAACATTGTCCTTAAACTGTTCGACTATTTTCTCACTGATTGTAATTGGGGTTGTCCTTTAAACCAGTGTTCCCCAACCTTTTTTGCACCACGGACCGTTTTAGAGTAGGCATTTTTTCTCATGGACCGGCGGTTAAGGTGTGGCATGTGTGTATATATATATATATATATATATATATATATCCACGACAAAAATAAATGAACACAACCCTCTTAAAAATGAATGTTAAACACAATAACTCACCATAACGCAGAATCAGTGTGAGCCTTGGGCTTGTTCCTTATGTCCAGTCTGAACTGTAATTTTGTCTACGTAACTGTCACAGCAGAAAAGCCCGCTTCACAAAGATAGGATGTTGGAGATGGGAGCAGGGTATTCAGTTCATCTACTTTTCTTTCAAAAAACTCAAACGGCTTATCTTTTAGTTCAGGGTGCTTGGTCTCCACATGTCGTTGGCTAGCTTGTCGCCACATACAGTATTATGCAGAGTGGGCAGAGTGCGTGAGAGTTACTTGTTGAGATAAACCCGCATTTTAAGTAGGACTCCTGATATTTTCTATTAAAAGAAGCTTTCTTTTCTATGAGACCATACGGCCTTATTTTTAGTAACGTATCACCGACAAGTGCAGTCTAGTGCGGTTTCGTTCGTGAATGTTTCGTTCAAAAGAATGGATCTTTTCAGTGAACGTAATGAACTGAATCAGTTTATGAAATGATTGGTTCTTTGAGCTTGGCCGCCATTAGCAAGTCGCCTGGAGCGGAAACGGAAATGCTGGAGCGATCTGTGCAGTCTTGACTTGTCAATTGTAATGCACAGCTGGAGCCGGAGAAGATCCGGTCAATTTTCAAAATAAAATAGATTAGACACGCGAAATGCAATACAATGGAAATGATATAAATTTGTCATTCTTTCTATGCAACAAATGACTCATGGACCGGTACCGACCCGCGGACCGGGGGTTGGGGACCACTGCTTTAAACCATAGTCAAGTTGCCTTTAAGTGAGTGAGCGCATGGTTAATGCAAAAGTTCAATGATGGTAAGAAAGAAACAAACAAACAAAGAAAGAAAACCGTTTATGTATATGATTGCATTATTTTACTTAATTAATACACAGTGATTCGACATGCTAAAAACACATTGTCAGTTGTGCTTTGGACTTACCTAATCAAATTACATGGAAAAACTTTAAGATTATGTTTTTGGTATGATTTTTGTTTGTTTGTGTAAGATTGCTTCAAGGGCCTTGATTGAAGTGTATTCATTGGAACCAGCTCAAAGGAGAAACAAAATGTTTTGTTTCAAGAAAATGTCCTACAAAGCTTACTTTACTAATTAAAATTCAAAAGTAAGATTTAAATTATTTAAGTAAAACAATTATTTAATTATTAAAATAGAATTATTTGAAGCAAGATAAACCTGCATTTTTTCCCCCTACACAACAAATTTATCACTTGTAATAAACAATTCATAAGTTAGATGTCAATTCTTTAATTCAGTAAAGCATTCTTTAACCATGAAATCATACCATTTATTTTAAGCAAACATTAAAATGTTTGCTTATTATAAGCACATTTTTGTTGTTTTAAGACTTTTTACTGTCTTAAAGCTGCTAAATTTATAAGATCGGTTTAACAATTCTAGCCAAGCAAATGTTGCTTACCCCGTTGGTATATATATATATTTTTTTGTTTCTCAAAATAAGAAAATTTGACCAAATTTCAGGAAATTTTGCTTATAAATGTGCTTATTTGGGCAGGCTTTTTTGCAGTGAGATGGGTTTTGAAGGTAAAACTTGAAAAAGTGGCAGTAATCAGGATAAGAATATCCTAATTATATACAAAAAAATAAGATTGTTGGCTGTCATGCCATGTTACATCATTAAACTGTCTAAATGTTCCATATAAGATGAAACTACAAACTGCGGCCCTGGGAGCACTGAGGGATCATTGTCAGTCTTCCACAAATGCTCAAACAAGACTTTCAAATGATTAAATACTTGGCATCAGGAGAAAAAAAGAAAATTAAAATCCTCAATAATGTTCACAGTCCTCATTCTTCCAACATACTTTTTTCAATAGAATAACATGACAGTGTGATAAATTAAGTGTGAAAACACCTTTCGATCATCATTTGAAGCCAATCATGGATGTTGTTGCAGCCATTTAGCATGAGTACAAGGAAAATGAAGTTACTTTGCTTCTGGATGACTCACACTTGTTTATCTTGATTAGCAGAGTGACCACAAGCACATGATTATTTCAGAATTTTCTAATTTGATTTCAAATTACAAAAGAGGTTCAATTCTCCAATAAAGAACCCTTCCTTTTTATTTCTTGACCAAGTGTGACTTGAAATCACATAAAGATTGCATGAAAAAGGCAACCACCAGCAGCAGCAGTAGCTCGCCGCAGAAACCACGATCTGATTGTTGGATGAGAAATACATATTTAAAGATTGCATTAAGCACCCGGGATCTCTTTAGAATATTTCTGCTCACTTATGTACTCATTACCCTTTACAAACAGAAATTGATAATATGCCGAGCCTTTCCATAGGCTTTAGAGGTAAACCATATAGTATTAAAGCGGCTATCGAAGTCAAATATCCATTTTAACTGGGAGGGCTGTTAGCGAATGAGTTAAAAGGCAGAGTCTGCGATGTTATATTTTCAAATGTACTCAAAAAATGTCAAACCTGTAAACTGTAATATTTGAATCAAAAACATCAACACATTGACGGTGTCATTCAAATACCCTGGGAACTTGAGCTGCTCCCACCAGGACACGGATGAGATCCATAGAGCAGCCAATGGACTCTGCAGTGTGTTTATAATTAATAAGTAGAGGGAAAAGCGTTATAACCTTGAGTGCAGATGCATAGAGACATGGAATATTGATTTAGAATTTCCTTGCTGGTGGCAAAGCTGTTCTGTGAAGACAAGATAGAAAATACATTATGAATGTCTCGAATTATAGTTTCTCATTACCATTCAAAGGAGTCATACAAGACAAAACCTTGTCATGCTGATCTCGGCCAAGCGGTCCCAAAGGGTCACTATGACTGTGAGCCAGTTGACAACACAAACGACACGTTTTTGTGTGTGATGTTTGTCAAATCACTTACACTGTGATGTCATTATCCTGCTTTTTTTAATACGTTGTCGTGTGGGACTAACACAAACATACAAAAGCTAGCTCACAGAAATCATGTAGCTTGTTTAGCCAAGACTGTTTTGTCATTTGGATATTTCAGACCGTCTCGAACATGTTGCTGTGTTAATGCATTTCTTTGAGATAAGATCACTGATTAATCAAGTCATGTACTGTAGATCACATGTGCTAATCGAAATCAAACCCCAACTAAAATCAGATAAACGGGATAAAAATAAATGGGACTAATTGAGTGAATCTAACTAGCTTCAGGTAAGTTTCAATATATTATTGCTGATGCTCGGTGCCATCTAATTTGATATATTTTTTTTTTATTCAATGCATTGCAAAGGCCTTGTTGAACATACTTGATCAATACACTGTATAACCCATGGTTACAATCGTTATAGAAATATAGCTTTATCTGCATCACATACTGTACTTACCGGACTCCTTGAGCCCTCACCTTACCATGGCAGAGGGGTTTGTGTGTGTCCCAATGAGCCTAGGAACGAAGTTGTCAGGGCTCAGCTACATTGTGAACTAGGCGGCGACCGAATGTGGGGACCTTGGCTGTCAGATCCCCGGCTACAGAAGTTAGCTAAAGAGACGTGGAACGTCACCTCTGGTAGGGAAAGAGCCTGAGTTGATTTGTGAGGTGGAGAGGTTCCGACTAGTTATAGTCGAGCTCGCCTCGACACACTGTTGTTGACTGTTGTTTGTGCCTATGCACCAAATAGCAGTTCAGAGTTCCCACCCTTTTTGGAGTCCTTGGAGGGGATGCTGGAGAGTTATGCTATGTTATTGGACTTCTGTTCTTGTAATGGAATGTCCATACCAAACACTGAGTTCAAACATAACGGTGTCCATACATGCACTTAGCACCAGGACACCCTAGGCAGCAGTGCAATGACACACTCTGTGGTCATGTCATTGGACTTGTGGCCACGTCTTGGACACTCGGGTGAATAGAGGGGCTGAGATGTCAGCAGATCACCACCTGGTGGTGTGTTGGCTCCGATGGTAGGGGAGGATGCCTGGCAGACCCAAAGGTGTTGTGAAGGTGTGCTGGGAACATCTGAAAGATTCCCCTATCTGAACGAGCTTCAACTCCCACATTTGACAGAACTTTGAGCATGTACCGTGGGAAGCGGTGGACATTGAGTCTTGAGTAGAGCATGTTCAAGCCTCCATTTGTAAGGCCGCCAACCGGAGTTATGGCTGTGAGGTGATCAATGCCTGTTGTGGCGCTAATCCCGTGACACGCTGGTGGAGACCGCCAGGGATGCTATCGAGCTGAAGAAGGAATCTCATCGGGCCTTTTTGGTCTTTGAGACTCCGGAGGCAGGTGCTGGGCACTGGCACTGGCACTGACTAGTGGACAGCTTCAAGGAAATTCTTGTCCACCATCTAGCATCTCAGGAGGGGAAAGGAGTGCATTGTCAACACTGTATAGTGGGGATGGGGTACTGCTGACCTTGACTTAGGACATTGTGAGTCAGCGAGGAGAAGACCTCCTCAACTCCACGACATGCCTTCCTATTAGAGAGCAGAGTCCGGGGACTGAAGTGGGCTCTCCTATATCTTGGGTTAAGGTCACCGAGGTGGTTAAAAAGCTTTTCCGTGGCAGGGCTCTGGGGTAATTTGAGAGCCGCCTGGAGTTCCTTAAAATTCTGGATGTTTGGGGCTCTCTTGGTTGGGATGCCTGTGCAACATCATGTGGGCATCAGGGACAGTGGCTCTAGCCTGGCAAACCGGGATGGTGGTCCCCCTTTTTGAAAAGGCAGAGGGTGTGTTCCAACTGCAGGGGGATCACACTCCTCAGCCTTCCTGTTAAAGTGTGTTCGGGAGTTCTGGAGAAAGTCAAATCTCAGATTCAGAAGGAGCAGTGTGGATGTTGTCCTGCACATGGAATAGTGAACCAGCTCTATAGCCCTCAGTCTTTCGGCTGGCCTGGATGAGGAGAACAAACTGGACTTATGCATAACTGGTCTTGACACTCTGATTGAGGGCATTTCCGGCCCAAACAAACCAAACTTAAAAAATACTTGGTGTTCTATCCATGAACTGCAGGAATAACAAATTACCATCTTATTTTGACAATTGGATTCTTAGGGAAATCCCTTGATATCCGTCCACTGCTCATAAAATTATCCTTTAGACTAGAGCCTCCTTTTTTTTTTTTTTAACAATTTTATTCTGATGTCTTAGAAAGGACATTACGAAGTCTTGCCAATCATGCAAATTCCATTTCCTATTCATTGGATCCCATTGCCGATAGCAGGAGGGAGAGAAGCATTATGTTGACTTGAAAAAAAAGAAAGGGAATAGCAGGCAAGCAATTAATGATATCTGAGCTGAGGTTTCATATCGCCAGCAATCAAAACTAGATTTAAATGATCGCATAGTCTAATGTCAGGCGTGCTTCCTCCTTTCAAGCTATTGCCTTCTTAATACGGCAGACTAAATTGCTTTGGCTGTATTTGTGATAATTGTAGCATTGGCACCCGGCACTATGAATGGTTCCTATTAAATATTCCAGCACAAGCCATGGAATTCTTTTTTTTTTAAATTTCAATGTATTTCAATAGCAGCAAGTGAAAGGGATTATAGTGGCCCTGCATGGTTGATTAGTTTCACATTTTGAAAGTCCACCTCTGCAGCTATTTTCACAGGGATAGAACTTTAAGAACCACACATGACAACTGAATGCATAAACTCTTAATTATGCTCGTGTTCAAGTTTATCGGGCACCATGATAGTTCCTTCCTGCAGTTGCAGGGATCAAATGTGTTAAAACGAAGCCGGGGGGATCCCAACAGATGCTGGTTGGTAGTTTTGTCTTGGGTGCATCAGGGATTTCAGCTCGAAGGTGAAATCAAACAGGAGCCACATTACAACTCACTTTGATGCGATCGCTTCCAGCTGTGGCTTCCACATCAGTGATGTACAACTTGTGTGTATATCTCCAAGGACGTGGCCATATTTCTGCGTTTTTACAAGGTGGGTCCAGGACAATTTTGGAGAAACAATGAAATGAAATAACATTTCATTTCAAAAATGTTTTTTTTTTAAAAGAACTGTATTATGGGAGGGCAGGGAATAAAGTAGAAAGTGGAGGACACTAAACTACTGTGGAGCTCAGCAGCTGCCCATGGCTTAATACTTTAAATCTTATGGCCACCCTCGACCCAAACCAGATGTCCACACACTAAAGATATCCAACTAAAATTGAAAGGAGCCACGACTAAGGAGATCATGGTTTTGCCAGTGCTAGTTTGCCATGGAGTCTTTTTAATTTAGCAGGATTTATAGAGAACAAAACCAAACTCTAAAGACCTGTTTCACTGAATTTAATGCAGGTCAAAACAGAAAGCAATAAACCACTTTTTCTGATGTTGAACATGGAGATCTGAAATTGTATAAAACACTCAAAGTGACTGCCGTGGACTCTGACTTTTTATATTAAATCTAGCTTTCCCATCCCAAAATGCTTTTTTTGAAAGGGGTCATTGGATCATATCTGATCTGCCATTTATATTACTTTTTTGTTGTCCGGTAAGATTTGTTTTTGGGATAGAAATGATAAGCTTTTCTACTCTGATAGTCACGAAACAGCTCTAAACTGGGCCTGATTGCTAGAGATTTTGGCCTAATGTATCCCCTCCAATATACTATGATATAAAGTGTTACAGGGTCCCTGTCATTGCAGGACCTTGCATATGTATTATATGCTAGCACATTCTCTGGTATAAAAGAAATAGAAAAACACTCAGACACAGAGCGGAGGCCGCAGCCACAATATTTACGTGTCACCTAGAGAGACGTGTCAATTTAAGTGTGCTTCATGCAGTGTGGTATTCCTCGGACTGTGCATTAATTTCCTCTCGGGTTCAAACCGTTTGTCACCCGGTGTCAGTCACATTGCCGCTTTGTGACTTGCTGCTCGAGGACCTTGCTGCCACATTTACAAGAAATGTGTTATCCCTAAACAGTACACTGTATCACATGGTCGAAAGCGGAAGAGGTCCTGTGGGGTCGTGGCAGCTGACAGGGCAGCACTGTTGCATTGCATCATAAAATGTTTACGCTAATTACAAGCGACGATCCCCCCCCCAAGCTGAGAACAATAGCACACTAGCCAACGACTTGAATACCTTCTACTGCAGATTTGAAAAGGACAGTTTCACACCACACACCCACCCGGCCGTACCCGCGACCACAATCACACCTCTGACTTCTGCGTTAACCATCCATGAACAGGATGTGAGACGCATCTTCAAACAACAAAAGATAAACAAAGCGGCAGGCCCGGACCATGTGTCCCCATCCTGCCTCAAAGTCTGCGCGGACCAGCTCGCTCCAGTCTTCACTCAGATCTTCAATAGATCTCTGGAACTATGCGAAGTTCCATCCTGTTTCAAACGCTCCCCAAGAAACCTGCAATCTCGGGTCTGAATGACTACAGGCCTGTCACTTTGACATCTGTGGTCATGAAGTCCTTTGAACGTCTCGTGCTGGACCACCTCAAGAGTGTCACAGGTCCCCTGCTGGACCCCCTGCAGTTTGCCTACCAAGCGAACAGGTCTGCGGATGATGCAGTCAACATGGGACTGCACTTCATCCTAGAACACCTCGACAGTGCAGTGACCTACGTGAGGATCCTGTTCGTTCACTTCAGCTCAGCGTTCAACACCATCATCCCTGAACTCCTTTCATCCAAGCTTCTCCAGCTCAGCGTCTCACCTGCCATCTGTCAGTGGATTTACAGCTTTCTGACGGGCAGGACACAGCAGGTAAGGCTGGGAGAGGCCACCTCATCCACACGCTGCATCAGCACTGGGGCGCCCCAAGGTTGTGTCCTCTCTCCGCTGCTCTTCTCTCTCTACACGAACGACTGCACCTCAGCGAACCCGACTGTCAAACTCCTGAAGTTTGCAGATGACACCACTGTCATCGGCCTCATCAAGGACAGTGACGAGTCTGCATATCGACAGGAAGCGGAGCGGCTGGAGCTGTGGTGCGGCCGACACAACCTGGAGCTGAACACGCTCAAGACTGTAGAGATGATCGTGGACTTCAGGAGGCATCCTTCGCCACAGCTGCCCCTCACGTTGTCCAGCTGCCTTGTGTCAACCGTCGAGACCTTCAACTTCCTGGAAATTACAATCTCTCAGGACCTGAAGTGGGCGACCAACATCAACTCCATCCTCAAAAAGGCCCAGCAGAGGATGTACTTCCTGCGGCTTCTGAGAAAGCACGGCCTGCCACCGGAGCTGCTGAGACAGTTCTACACAGCGGTCATCGAATCAGTTCTGTGTTCTTCCATCACAGTCTGGTTTGGTGCTGCTACAAAAATGGACAAACTCCGACTGCAACGGACAATCAAAACTGTTGAAAGGATTGTCGGTACCCCCAATTATGTATTACTCGTGCACTCACTGTTGTTGTCTCGCCATGCTGCACTATTTGCATATACTGGCCACTCATGCCAGAGTAGCATCTGTTCCATTTGCACACTGATTGAGGAGTATCTGTAACATTTGCACAACCAACATTGTCCCAGATTATCGCACTCCTCGTCACTTTATACCACATACACTCCTGGAAGTCTCAGCGCCCTTTGCACAATGGTCATTGCACCGGACTATTGCAATATTCGTCATTCGAACTGCTCTAAGTGCTAGAGGACTCTGCATCTTTTTGCACAATTGTTTTTTGTCAATGTGTTTATGTCTCAAAAGTGTTCTCTGTCAATTGACTGTCTGTTGTCGTACTAGAGCGGCTACAACTACCGGAGACAAATTCCTTGTGTGTTTTGGACATACTTTGCAAATAAAGATGATTCTGATTCTGATAGGCTGCATTGTGGGAAAGAGGCAAAAGATGCAGAGGAAAGTGGGTGAAGTCTTATCTAGCAGAATGTCTCACTCATCTGTGATTGATAATGAGTCTTTGGAAGTGCAGGGCATCCAGGACAAACAAAGTTGTGGAATGAAACAAAGGTCCACTTGATTAAAACAGCAATGCAGATTAACCACACTCTCTGTACATATTTGCTCAGTGGCATTAATCAGCACTGGATAGACTCATCAGAAGAAAAAAAAAACCCACAGTGATTATGCCGCCTTGAGTTGGCACTCTTCTGTATGATGCTGAGCATTAGCTAGGTTGCCAGATATCTCGTAACAGCAATTGTAAAACACAATTGAAAATCAGTGAGCAGTGTGCCATATTTTCTTACAGTTTTGCACGTTTACCAAAAGCACAATTGGATTAATGACGAGCTGACCTGTGCAAGAAATTGTTTGGCAAAACAACATTACAGTGATCCCTCGTTTTTCACGGTTAATGGGGACCAGGACCCCCCGCGAAAGGTGAAAAACCGCGAAGTAGGATTTGACCCCCCCCAGGAATTTTCGTGTATGTGAGTACCAGAATGTTTAAAATATGTAAACAGTACTTATACTTTACATATTAGAGACAAAGATTACAACAGTACACGTATTTACTTAAATCCATCCATCCACCAATTTTCTGAGCCGCTTTTCCTCACTAGGGTCGCGGGCGTGCTGGAGCCTATCCCAGCTGTCATCGGGCAGGAGGCGGGGTACACCCTGAACTGGTTGCCAGCCAATCGCAGGGCACATACAAACAAACAACCATCCGCACTCACATTCACACCTATGGGCAATTTAGAGTCTCCAATTCATGCATGTTTTTGGGACGTGGGAGGAAACCGGAGTGCCCGGAGAAAACCCACGCACACACGGGGAGAACATGCAAACTCCACACAGGTGGGGCCAGGGATTGAACCCGGGTCCTCAGAACTGTGAGGCTGACATCCACCGTACCGCCTTTACTTAAATCTTTAATTATAAAACCTTATAGAGTAATTAACATTCATCAACATTGCCTTCTGAGAGAGGCGAAGAGGCTTGTGTTGGTGGCGGAGGAGAGCCTCTCACTTGACTCGTAGAGGCTTTAGGTTGACTCGGAGACTCTTCTGCTGGAGGCGCTGAAGGTGTAGTTGGGGTTTTACCTTGGAGAAAAACATGGTGATGGGTAGTTGTTGTCTTTGTTTTTTCTTTTGCTTCAAAATTCCCCTGTATAAGGACATAACCCCGTCTCTTATTACGCAGAGTTACCGCACGTTTCGCTTCCTTATTGAAGCCGTTTTGCGGATGTTTGCTTCCTCTTTCTTGATGTACTGCACTGTAGATTCATTCACGCCATAATGGCGTGCCACAGATTCATAACTTCTGCCCTCTTTGATCATATCTAAAAGTTTCACTTTTTCGCTGATGGTCATCATCATCTTCTTCCTCTTGTGCGCCCCGGAGGAAGCTTTCGCAGGGGCACAGTGCTTAGGCAGCATTGTAAGGGCTTAACTAATCAAAAAAATTATCTCTTCAACAAAAAAAGTTACCACGAACACAACACTAAGATACAGTATGCGAGACAGTCAACAGAGTGGACGAGACACAACAAGGGAAGATGCTGGGTGAGGCTGCGATGATGCGCAGCCAATCAGCTCATGGGATAAATCCACCCGTGCTCTCATTGGTCGATGTCGCGCCGGGAACCAATCACGCGCCTTGTATGAGTGCCCTTGGCATGGACAGTACAGTACAGGCATGTACAAAGCCTCTGAGTCAACTCATCTCTTTGTTTGGCATGCAGGGTAACCTTCTCTCTCGTGCATCAACATGAAACAACGCGTCTTTCCGCAATATGGCTGTATTTTTACATTTTTATGAATTTTTTTTCTTTTGATGAATATTTTGGAAAACCCCGCAAAGCACTGAAGCCGCAAAACGTGACGCGCGAAGTGGCGAGGGAACACTGTACTAGTATTTGATTCACTTGTATTGTATGAGGATGAATCAAAGTATTCTTACAGATACATGAATTCATTTATTTTCTGTACCACTTCACTGGGCACATGCAGACATCAACAACTATTTGCACTCACATTCACATCCTGCAATCTGGAGTCTTCAATTAACTCAACGTGCATGTTTTTGGAATCTCGGAGGAAGCTGGAGTACCCACAGAAAACCCACGCAAACACAGGGCGAACATGCACACTACACTCGGGAAGGCTTGAGCCGAGATTCGAAACCCCAAACCTCAGAATTGTTTGGCAGATGTGCTGACCACTCCGCCACCAAGCTGCCAGCAACCAATTTATTGTGAACTGTTTGCTTCTAAATTACAGGCATTCAACTATGTTGCAAACCTACCAGCCAGGGAAAAAGCATCGTAATATCTATATAATCGGCACGCCTTTGTAATCTGACACCTTTCATTGCTTGTTGCTATTTGACAATAAGGGAAATAATCAAAAGGTATCACCTTAGCACATCCTGTAATTAACCTCATGAATATATATTGATTTGTAAGGATTTTTCCTACATCATAAATTTTCACCTTTTGCATCTCATCAACACCACCAGAAGCAAGTCGATGCAATCGAGCCTCAACCTGGAAAAAAGTGCTGACTTGTCTGTTCACAGCACCAGCACATTGCACTGTGCACACTCAAAAAGGCAAATCTCTGACGAAACATTCGATGGATTTAATGACAGTTTTTCTCATGGTTCTTTTGACATTACATTACACTGACGATGATCGCTTTAAATCCGCCTCGTAGGATTCCAGCGTTAGAAGTAATTGAGATAAGCACTAATTGGGGTCAAATACTCTGTGCTAAATTCCTCAGTCTTTACATTTACAAGTAGATAGTAAGTTAAGGCCAACTGGTGCCAGGCTGTTAAATCCATTACATCCCTTGATAAAAGCTGACAGCCTTTAAATCACACAACAAAGCTGAGTGCTGGTCACTTGGTTAATTCTTCAAAGAAAAAAACAACCGTATGGAGTTTTTTTTACATGCTTTTTAGTCACCCCTTTAAATAGCTCATCATTGTAGTTTTTTTAATTATTATTATTAATTCACTGTGTGTTCAACTTATATTACTTAAAATATTTTTTTTAAGTACAGATTTAAAACTTGAATGTTTTGCTGGCTTGCATTGGTCACCATGTAGAACCTAATTTAGCTCACCTAATTCACGGGTTGGTTTTATGAGTTTTTGAACATTAATGCTTTTTATTAAAACAATGTCTTTGTGGTTAATAAACGCACATTTTCCACGATTGATTTTTACTTATGACAATGTCTTTAGAGCAAGAAAAAAATGTGTTCCTTCCCTTTTTCTCATGGAGGAGGATAACTTTATTGTCAAAGTACATGCATGATTCAATTCAATACAATCCGTCACAAAGCTAAAAATATATATTTAGAAGTGACTTCAAAAACTACAAACTAAAAACGAAAGCAATCATACCACAAAAAAATTCCACATGCAGCATAATAGCGCTTGAAATAGCCACCAATCAGTGTTGTGTCGTTAGATTTTGGCAGATTTGATAGATGAATGTTTGGTGTGGTCATATTCCTCTCATGAAAAATGGACATCATTTACCGGTAGTTATTATCTAGCTGAAGAAAAAAGCTGATAATTATGTTTGTATATGCTGTCTCTAGAAACAATATTTTTTTTCATTGGATATAAAAGTCAACAAGCCTGAATAAATAAAATGACTTAATGTTTAATGTGAATTTATGGTTATTAATGTTTGGGATTTGCTTGTTTAACGTAATACCATCTATCATACCTTGAATGTTCATGAACAGAATAAATAAATATAAAAACTTTCACACTGTCACTGATTTGAAACAATATTCGAGATGAGGCTAGCAGCTGATACAATTACTCAATATTTGATGTTTACATGCTTTCAAAACCCAAAGTGTTAACAATCATTAATTTTTTTCATTTGAATTTCACCAGCAACATCTGAATAAAAGTGTTGTGCATGTTATTATTGTCGCAATATGATAGATTGTCATGCACCACATTCTACAAGAACTGGTATTAACATTAATGATAATGCTACTGACCAAGGATTCACATTTTACTTCAGCTGAAAATGTCTGCCTAGAAGAGGTGGAAAACGTGACTATCCTCTTAAGATTATTAGCAAAAGCAGTGTGGCGTGGGCCTATGTTTTGAACGGTCACAGAGTCCAGATGAGTGGGGCGGATTGGGTCATTGTGAGCCCACAGAGAAATGTGATGAAGAAAATGGTTGGGGAGGGAGGGCAAGGGGCAGGCTATTACAAAAATGGAATGTCATTGCATTTCACCTTCATTAGTCAGACTCACCACAGGTTCTCACCTGGTCTTAGTTAGTTAGGTAGCCATCGCAGCTGCTGCCACGCATAATGACAAAGTGCAGTAAATGGTAAAAGGCACAGGGTGACGGTTCCTTTGCCAGAAATTGGCTGTTGGATAATATCACCCTTCACCACTCATTTATTTTGCATGGCTGATCTCACTGTGGGAGAAGGAAGAAACATTGCAGAACCTAAACTCATGGATTCATTTATAACATGAACTGGCCCCATCGCAATAGTTGTAGAATGTTTGTAAGGATAAGTAAAGTGTTGCAATATGCCCCACCCCCCGCCTATGCATGGCATGACTCTATAGTCACTATACTCACTAAAGCCGTAACCTTTTCAACTGTCAAAAGCAGGTATTACAGTGTTACGTGGCCATCCATATGGGTGACGCAAACCACACGTGTTACTCAGTCGATAAATTATACTTCACAGTCTCCACTTAGATGCCTTGACTCATTTTCTTGATGCCCTCAGTCTCCTCGTGAATATAATGTGCTTTATCCTCTTCCAGGAGATGCAGTAAATACAGGAGTCACTGGTTCTCCTCCATTGTTGTTTTTAATTAGTGATGTGTTCAATGCGATGCCATACAAGCAATGCCAGAGTAGTGCAGTGCAGTGGAAGAAGGATTTGAAAATGCACAGTTGGATGTTAGTGGAGCGGTCCATACATACTGTACAGTAATTAGTCATTTTAGAAATGACTGAACTCTTGATTCCTTCCATGTCTTGGATTGTTCATATAACCCCCCCCAACACATGCACACAGCCTTGCCAGTCTTCCTTCCTACAGCATCAGCTGCATAATCTTCACACGTTGCCTCACCTATAAACCACCTGTATGGCTTTGTTATTTGCCAGAATGTTAAACGTGCACCAGATTTGATTGTATCAGGGTGGAAATGAATGCCTCTTGCAGCAGGTACAGTATGTGCACTTATGTACAGGCTGTGTACCAGCTGTGAACTGGCTCAGACGAAGACGAAGAAAACCTAAAGCATATGCAAAAAGACCTAGAAGGGGGGAAAAAAATCATAACATTATTAAATAAAACAAAAAACTAGTTTTATTCGTACAAAGCTTTAGTAAGTAACAAATAGGACGTATGTCGAGAAACGGACATTGAGGTTAGTGGGTCATGAAAAAATGAGCACCAAGCAGCAACCTCTGGAACCTGAGCAGAATTGTTATGCACACCTCTGATTATACACTGTATGCACAGTCCACCTGGCTGGAACATGAGGACAACAAATCTTCAAGCAAGAGTTCAGGTCTCTCAGTGGATAGACGACAACTGAATGGAACCACTGTATACACATTTCCTTATGAAGCCTGTTCCCATACTTCAATACAAATCAACACCTTCTGAGTGTTTCTTACAATATGCCAAATACACAAATATCATTGATGATGATCGAAAGAGAGCATTTACAAAGCTTGATAGAGATTTACATTTCAGTTACAGATTCAAGAACTTTTGAAGAACTTTTATAGACTGACAACCAATAAAGGTAGAAAAGTGAGTTTCAAAGGCACAAATGATTTTAAATGGCTACATGAAATGGAAACAAGCATAACAATAAAACAGGTGTTAAATCATTGAGATGACAGTGAAACACACCGTTGAGTGAAGAGACGTTTTCTTTTTGTGCATTTATGGATTGGTTTTACGGCAGTCTTTTATTGCTGCAGCTGTTGTTTTCCATGTCAGTTGTTTTAAGGCGTGAAGAAAGATCCTCTCCCATGGCTGGAAATTGTGACATTGGATGATTGATAATCCCTGTGAATAATCTGGGAAACACACAATCGCCTTCTGCACAAAGTAACGACTAATACAGATTTCCTTGGTTGAGATAAAGCAGAATGTACAGGATAGGGTTCTCCTCAATGATCTGGAATGATTCAAGTATCTTTGTGTGACTGTTGAGAGACAACATTTATGAACGCGAAGAAGGAAAATGTTCAGGATGAGCACCCTATTACATACTAAAAAAATGTTGGACTTTATATGCAAGATCAAACGCAGGATCGTGTACTGAAAAGCAATAATGTGACAATGATATCATGACCTCGCTTCAAAACATAAAATGTTTCATCAGATTGCTGTGATGTCATCCTTATACTGCTTGCAGCCGTTACAGGGCACATTTGCTTTCTTTAGCATTTTGGCTGTTCACAGGCAATTTCAGAGTGAATTTAATTCAAATTGTAGTTATTGAAATTCAACCTAAATGGAACTCAAACAACGATTGAAAGTTGGGTCTAGAAATATTAAAATAACAGAGGTTTTGACCAGCGTAAATGCTACTTGCTTAAAAATGGGGAAGTGTGTTTGGAAATGATGTGGGAATAATTACACATTTTCAGATTGCAAAATGCCTGGTTGCCCTTTTTCTTTATTTGCATTGTCACGTGGATGAATCACTTTGAATCACAGCTGAAATAAATTTTCGTTATGAGATAAAAAGAATAGCTCCTAAATCAATATCTTTTATATACATGTGCTTGAGTTATTGTTACTTCCTCTTTTGCCCCCAATTCCAATGAAGTTGGGACATTGTGTTAAACATAAATAAAAACAGAATACAATGATCATGATCAAATCATGATCAAATCATGTTCAACCTATATTTAATTGAATACACTACAAAGACACGACATTTAATGTACAAACTCATAATCTTTATTGTTTTTAGCAAATAATCATTAACTTAGAATTTTATGGCTGCAACACGTTCCAAAAAAGCTGGGACAGGTGGCAAAAATGCATGAGAAAATAGTCTAACAGTTTAAGGACAATGTTCCTCAACGTACAATTGCAAGGAATTTAGGGATTTCATCATCTGCAGTCCATAAAATCATCAAAAGGTTCAGAGACTCTGTAGAAATCACTGCATGTAAGCGGCAACCATCCGGACTGTTATGGACGCAAAGTTCAAAAGCCAGCATCTGTGATGTTATGAGGCTGTGTTAGTGCCAATGGCATGGGGAACTTACACATCTGTGAAGGCACCATTAATGCTGAAAGGTACATACAGGTTTTGGAGAAACATATGCTGCCATCCAAGCAACGTCTTTTTCATGGACGCCCCTGCTTATTTCAGCAAGACTGCCAAACCACATTCTGCACGTGTTACAACAGCGTGGCTTCGTAGTAAAAGAGTGCGGGTACTAGACTGGCCTGGCTGCAGTCCAGACCTGTCTCCCATTGAAAATGTGTGGCGCATTATGAAGCATAAAATACGACAACGTAGACCCCGGACTGTTGAACAGCTGAAGCTGAACATCAACCAAGAATGGGAAAGAATTCCACCTACAAAGCTTCAACAATTAGTGTCCTCAGTTCCCAAACGTTTATTGAATGTTGTTAAAAGAAAAGGTGAAAAAAAAAAGGCTTTTTTGGAACGTGTTGCAGCCATTAAATTCTAAGTTAATGATTATTTGCTAAAAACAATCAAGTTTATCAGTTTGAACATTAAATATCTTGTCTTTGTAGTGTATCCAATTAAATATAGGTTGAACATGATTCGCAAATCATTGGACTCCGTTTTTATTTATGTTTGACACAACGTCCGAACGTCATTCGAATTGGTGTTGGAGTTCTGGCAACATAAAATACTCAAATCTTGAGCTCAGCAAATCCCTAAAAATTGTGAGTTCAGTTCTCTCACTCGAGTACTATATTGCACCTTTGCCCCGCGGTAATATCAAATGTTTCTTTTTCCAGTACTCCATTTTTGAAAACAATGGCTAGATCCAACAGACCTGCTCCCCTCTGAGGCCTGCCCCAGATGAAACAAAGCATACACCTCAATAGGTCTCCATAGGACTGGCCGCTCTCAGGCTGCTGCTCGGAAGATTGACAAGTGAGCATTATTTTTCACTGGAAAGTGGCAGGCAGTCCCTTATGTGATATAGAGGCATGTCAAGGGCTGCTCTCTGGCTATCTCTTTGTGTGTATTCTCTTTTTTCTAACAACTCTGCTCTTCAAGTGTGCCTTTGAGCATTTAAATGATCACAATGTGCAACGAGGCTGTCTGCCCCCATGCTGTCAAACGTGGACGGATATGTTTCAGCAAATAAAAGAGACGGACATGAACATGCAGGCCCATACATGAACACAAGCGTTTACCAAAAGTCCCGCATTGCTTTTCCAGACAGACAAACCCCTCTCGGCATATCCGCCAGTTGAGCCTGGCAGAAAAGTGGAAAAAGGTGCTCCTCAGCGGAGATGCAGTCAGTCATAGAGCTGTCCAAAGCTTTATGTAAAGCGAGAGACCAAAGGTTAAACAGCCTGCCTTTTTTTTTTTATTATTTCACTTTTACGCATTCACCAACTGTTAAGTTACATTTTGTCAAATAGGAATGAATATCTTATGCCTGGATCAGACTACAAGACAAATTTGGACTTTCATGATTGCACTGCCAGACTACTGCTATAAAATCAGGGTCTGACAGTGTGGCAACACTACATGACATTTATTCCGATACCACCGTATCTCGTCTTTTACGATCACTGCGCTTTATCTTTTTGAATCAAACACTGTTGAGTAGGCGTGACGAGAAAATGTGTCATCTTTCACCATCGCCATGGTAACATACAAATGTTACCATGGCGACAACAAGTTGTTGTCAAATAATGGGTCGATGCAGCAATTTTGGGAAAAATACAACAAAAAGAGGAAGGAAACAAAGATGCAGAGTCACTGGGCGCTCGGGAGAGGACATTTTGGGTTGTCCAATCAAGGGGGGCTTGACGTATGTTCTCATACTTTTAATACAATACGGCTCACCAGTAGGCAACAAAATGTTATGTAGCTTAGCAAGCTAGTGCTACCACTAACGTTTGTACGTAAACATGCCAGTGTTCAAGTATGCTGACAACAGCGAGCACGGGAGGCGATGCGACGGTCACAATACGCAATACTATTGGTCGACATCAAGGCGCGCTGTTGGAGAGTTTTCGCTGATATGACAAATTATGCGGAAGATATCCCAAAAATCAATCATGCTAATAATTAATTAGTAATTAAATAACATTTAATATTTGGTGGCATAACCTTTACTTGTAATCATTGCATCAAGCCTGTGACCCTGCCTATTCTCGTGTGACAGCTTGATGCTGTTTTTTCTTTATTTTGGGATGACGTGTGAAACA
This sequence comes from Phycodurus eques, assembly GCF_024500275.1. Lineage (NCBI taxonomy): Eukaryota > Metazoa > Chordata > Actinopteri > Syngnathiformes > Syngnathidae > Phycodurus > Phycodurus eques. The sequence continues at coordinate 11,358,438 of NC_084532.1, read as the reverse complement.
TGAGCTCAAGATTGCTAGATAGCAAGCTAGCAAAATGTCACCTTCAAAGCGATGAAAAGAAAAGTTGATTGCAACTGTAGCAAGTACATGTAATGTACTAGCTATAATAGATATAATTGCGCTAGTTGCCAGCCTCTGATAGAGGCCGACTCCAAACAATATTAATTGCATATATGGTAGTAATGGTTAATGCTGCAGAATTGCAGGAAATACAATCCCTTTTATTCTGTCAACATTAGACGCATTAAAAAACATTGCACTCATTGCACTTCGGGGTTTGGGGACAGATATACTGAAAACTAACTATAATGAAGAGTTTCAAAACTATTATAACGCTGACATACACAAATACAACAGCTGATTATAGTGCCCCTGACATAAAACACAATTTAGTAAGCATTGCTCCATCAGAAAACTACCAATGTCAATCAAATACTGCATTATTGTAATTTTATACTTATGGTGGCTCTACAGTTTCATGTCCTGGTTACTGTAGCAGGTTTCATATTTCCAAGTAACCTGACTATACTGTATGTAGGACTGTCGGGATCCCTGTATTTTTGCTTTCAGGAGTACTAGTAATGAACTTGCCCTGCAAGCCATTAAAGTCCTGTTTTTTCTCAAGTCAGACAGAGAAAAAGAAAAGGTCTGTTTTGGGGGGAAAGTCGATATGCCCACTGGCCACAGTCCAGCTCTGGATATCATAAATCAGCTGGTTGATTTAAACGCATGCAGCTATTATGACAGTGTTTTGTTGTTGTTGTTTCACCGTGTCCAGAAAAGTATTGGAATGAATGAAATCTGGAACATATTTCAGTTCCTGTCTGACTAACATTTGGTAAACATAAAACTGGCCTGAGACTATTGAATTATTATTTTGTTCTTCCCAATAGTTTCTTTGTTTATGTTTTCTACATTAACCACATTCCTCATTCCAATCCAAAATTCTTCAGAGGAGTTTTTCTTCCAACTGAATGTGGCGCACCAGTGCCACTCCCACATTTGCTCCATCTCGAAGCCAGGTGCAGTGGTAAGGAAATCTCCTGAAGCAATATCACCACACCGAGATGTGACACTTTTCCTAGTCAGCAGGAAAAGCTTCAGGTGTTTGCCTAAGCTGCAAGATGTCCGAAACTGCCTTCCTTGGTCCTTTCAAATGTGCTGGAAAAATTGACATGTCGGTCACAAATAGATTCATCTGCTTGGGGAAATCCAATATCCCCAGGAAATCTCTGGGAATCATCCGTTTCACAGTGCGCAACAGGTTCTGAAGAGACCTCTGAGTCCTGAAGCGGGATATGTGAGCATTACTATTACTATGATACACAACATTGACATTCTGAAAACAGCCTGTTCTTTGGATTTTCACAGGGGTGAAATTGGACAAATCAAATATACTGTATCTTGACAGTGATCTAAATCCTTTGAGCCCTTTTCAAACTATTTGGAAATGAGATGCACCGCTAACTTTCAGTTGAAGTGCCTCCACATGTCACGCTGTTGACTTTGACCCTACTGCATCTGTCTTCAGGGATAGATTGAGTTTCATTCGGTGGAAAAGTTCAATTTTGTGGGTGACCTGACGTCTCTTGTAACATTTGGGAAGTTAATTCCACACCCGATTATGAGCTCCATGTTTGCTAGACTTAAATACACAGGGAATACATTTCTCCTATGAATCTGATGCAAGAAAAATGTAGGTTTCACATCCTTTGGCATGATTGAGTTTAGAGGAAGGAACAACTGTAACCAACATTTACAGTGTATAGGTGTGAGTGTGAGGACATACAGGTATTTACAAGGATCCTTTCAATGCTGACTTGCAAAAAAAAAAAAAAACCCTTCACACTTAGCTCACAACCAAAACAAGTTCCGACATGACTAATCGCTCCTAATTCTCTTAAAAAAATACATAAAATATGAAATAGACAGGGGAGAAAGTATAAAGCCACTGGAGACTTAAGCATTGCACAGATGATGTCTTTTTTTCCCTCCTGTGCCGCGAATGGGAATGGCATCCAAGGCAATACAAAGTGCTCTTTTCAAACAATATGAATCTATCTAGATTATTCTGAGAAAAAATATTCTTGCCCAGAGCTACAAATTTAAAAGTGTTTGTTTGATTCTGTTAAAATAATTTATTATCTCAGTCTGAACATTTAATAATTGATAATAACAGCGCCGGTACATAATGTTATGGCATATCAAGGTTGTTTTTAAATTGGACTTTTATCACATTTTGGAAAACATCTCCTCATATGTTCCAATGACAGTTTACACTAGGTGGTTGTTGCAGTACTGTTGCTTGTTGCTGATTGGTTTCTTTCAGCCAATCAGCAAAGCAAGGTAGTGAAATATGAAAAAATGTGACATGAATAAAGTAAGTAGTACAGACTGGTAAGGCGTTATTATCACTATAATAATGTTATTCGTGATAATTAGATGGGACTTATATAACACTTTTCACAGTACTCAAAGTTGCTTTACAGAAAATTAATTAAATGAGTGAATAGGAATAGGTAAGGACAACTGCGGGGATAATGATTCAATTTTTGAAAGAAGTTTATGTAAAAACAAGTCTCATACAATGATTTTGGGGAAGCGGAGGAAGGTTTTTCATTTAGCGGAGGAAAGTTTTTCATTTTCAATGATGTAGTCAAAGTTACATCATGAGCTTTGTCAAAACGCACATTGTTACAAATCTTAAATCAACTTTATTTCCAAAGGGCTTTAAAAAAAAATAACCACAGGTGTAACTAAGATAATATATAAAATAATAAATAAAATCAATGAAATAATAATAAAGATTGAACATAAACATTAAATAATACACAAATAATAACAAAATAATAGATGTACAAATAAACAATGACAATTTATTTTGTCATTGAAAATGCTACTTTATAAACAAGCTCCTGCTGTGCCTCCTCTGTGTATTTAGACCAAACTGTCACAATCTTTATGTTGGCCGCCTGTTAGTTGTCTCAAGGTGTAAGCAGTCTGGGTCAAACTCCCAGGAGGAGGGAGCGAAGAAGAGCTCCCTTTACATTGGCACTTGGCATACAGGAGGTCTAAACTTTTTTTTTTTCCCAGAGAGAGAGAGGAACATGATTAAAGCCTCTGACCAATATTCGAGCTCCAGAATGCTGAAATTGTAATCTTGCGATCACAGCGTGTATGACATCACTCGCGTTGGCTGCAGCGCCAGCAACTGAAGGTTGAATGTAAATGAACAACTGCAGATCTCAAACAGCCGTGAGTTCGTAGGTTAGTGAGTAATCTGACATTCCCTGTAATGATCAAGGAAAGGTCGCCTGTCCATTTTACTCCTCTCTCTCACATCACTGTACTTCACTTTAGCAGAAGCTCTTGTAACTCTCCCGATCTCCTCCAGCATGCATTTCTCACTAAGGGGATGCCAGTATTATGAAGAAAAAAAAAAATACATCTCTGAATCGTCACAATGTATTTTTTTTTACCCTAGAGGGCAATGTTGTTTGAACTGTTAATAAGCCTGCATGTCTGCATTAATAAATCACATGTGGAAATCTATGTCACTCCATCAATCAATCTTTAAACATTCCATCTCCATATTTGAACATACTCACAAAGTCCAATACAATCCACACTCTTTCTTCATCAAACAACATAAATACAACACAATACTAATAATACTTCTCCATACGGGAAGCTGCCTCCATGGTTGAAGCAGTGTAGCTCGTTGCGGTTGTAGATGAGCATCGTAAACACTGTGAGGAAAAAAAAATAGAAGTCCCATAGCGCTGATATTCTTTGCTAAAAAATAAGCAAATAATACTAATAAATAAATCAATGGTAAAATGGGATGAAAAGTACAAATAAAGGAGAGAGTTAACTGAGCTGTTGTGACAGGCTGCCAATTCATAGGTGAACACAACTACAAACACCGATATTCTCCCACCAAAAATCGCTCTGCTAAAATGCTGACAATAGTGCAAACAGTTTTGCACTGAAAAAAGTGTTGAAAGTACAAATTAAGGTGAAGGTCATCAGAGCTGTTATCTTCTTTGATCATATCATCATACCCATGACTTTGATTCATAAATATTGATTTGTCACAGAGTGTCATTAGATACCATTTGCACATACAGTATGTCCTTTCGATAAACAATGCAGACCTGGATGTTGTAGTATGTAGTGTTATGTGTCTATTGCAAAATATCAAAACATTAACATGTAGAAATACAACATACAGTGACCACTATGAAGAGAGAAGTCTGACAATTTTGTTGGCAATTCTAATTTGTGGTGTGTTTTATGAGATATATTGCTGTAAAAATATAAAACACTTTTTTACGGCCCCTGAAATTCATCAGACGGCACCGATGTGCTGAACTGAAAAGGTTCATTGGCAGAATTCCAGTTTTACATTATTTTTAAAGTTGTCCAAACTATACCTGTTTTCGACTAAGTCCAGTATGAAGTGGTTTTCCAAGGCCATGTTGGTCTATCCAATGAAAGCAAAATTGGCTGATGAATAAAAAACACAACTAATCTATCATCATGAGAGGAAAAAACATTAAAAAAAATGTTTTGCTGTGCATTATTGGATACTTTCAAAGCTGTTGATTTCCTTGTTATAAGAAGATCAAAGACACCACATTCATTAATATTGCGCTCAGGAGTGTACTTTACCTGGATGAAAGGCTGGGTGATTAAGGATTACCCTTCTTTTATGCGAACAGGGAAAGTCTATGCAGTGCATTGAGACAATGTACGGTCATGTTTGCTGGCCAGAAATAAACTAAAAGAAAAGCTTTTTTCGGCTTATATGTTAAAAAAGTGAAATCCCATCAAAAATGTAGTGTTGAGATTCAGTGGTCAGCTGACCTAATTTATCTGACTGATTTCTGAAGCCTCAATGACTACAATCAAACAAATACAAATATTTTTCACTGAGAGAGAGTTCTGGAAAAAAGTCTCAACAATTTAATCACAGTGGGAGCTAACGTTCCACTTGCCAGCATAGTCTGTAGGATTGCTGAGTCATACAGTACGATCATAATGACTCTGGAGTAAGATCACATTTACTGATTATTAGAACAGATTGCACAGTCCTCCCTTGTCCTTTGACTCTGCATCCAAACACTTCCAGTAAATTCCTGTAGCACTGGCTAAGTTTATAATTTTTATGTATTTGTAGATATATGTATAACATCCATCCATACATTTTCCTCCGCTTCCGGGGTCGGGTCGCGGGGGCAGTTGCTTTAGCAGTGAAACCCAGACTTCTCTCTCCCCAGCCACTTTGTCCAGCTCTTCCGAGGGGATCCCGAGGCATTCCATAGCCAGCCGGGAGACATAGTCTCTCCAGCGTGTCCTGGGTCGTCCCTGGGGTCTCCTCCCGGTGGGACGTGCCCGGAACACCTCAGCAGGGAGGCGTCCAGGAGGCATCCTAATCAGATGCCGCAGCCACCTCATCTGGCTCCTCTCAATGCGGAGGAGCAGCGGCTCTACTCTGAGCCCCTTCCGAATGACCGAGCTTCTCACCCTATCTCTAAGGGAGAGCCCGGACACCCTGCGGAAGAAACTAATTTCAGCTGCTTGTATCCGGGATCTTGTTCTTTCGGTCACGACCCTCAACTCATGACCATAGGTGAAGGTAGGAATGTAGATCGATCGGTAAATTGAGAGCCATAGGACTCCCCGAGGGACACAGTCGAACGCCTTGTCTGAGTGCACAAAACATGTGGACTGGATGGGTGAACTCCCATGCACCCTCGAGGACCCTGCCGAGGGTGTAGAGCTGGTCCACTGTTCCACATCCAGGACGAAAACCACACTGCTGCTCCTGAATCTGAGATTCGACTTCCTGATGGACCCTCGTCTCCAGCACCCCTGAATAGACCTTACCAGGGAGGTTGAGGAGTGTGATCCCCCTGTAGTTGGAACACACCCTCCGGTCCGCCTTCTTAAAAAGGGGGCCCATCACCGCAGTCTGCCAATCCAGAGGCACTGTCCCCGATGTTGCAGAGGCGTGTCAACTAGGACAGCCCCACAACATCCACAGCCTTTCGGAAATCCGGGCGAATCTCATCAACCCTCTGGGCTCTGGCACCGAGGAGCTTTTTAAACACCTCGGTAACCTCAATCCCAGAGATAGGAGAGCCCGCCTCAGAGACCACAGACTCTGCTTCCTCATGGCGTGTCGGTGGAATTGAGGAAGTCTTCGAAGTATTCTCCCCACTGAATCACAACGTCCCGAGTCGAGATCAGCAGTGCACCATCCCCACTATACACAGTGTTGATGGTGCACTGCTTCCCCCTCCTGATACGCCGGATGCTGGACCAGAATTTCCTCTAAGCTGTCCGGAAGTCTTTCTCCATGGCCTCTCCGATCTCCTCCCACACCCGAGTTTTTGGTTCAGCGACCACCAAAGCTGCATTCCGCTTGGCCAGCCGGTACCCATCAGCTGCCTCAGGAGTCTCACAGGCCGAAAAGGCCCGATAGGACTCCTTCTTCAGCTTGACGCCATCCCTCACTGCTGGTGTCCACCAACTGGTTTGGGTGTTACCGCCATGACAGGCACCAACCACCTTACGGCCACAGCTCCGGTCGGCCACCTCAGCAATGGAGGTTCATGGTCCACTCATACTCCCCCGCCTCCTATAGGACGTGGGTGAAGTTCTGCCGGACGTGGGAGTTGAAACTCCTTCTGACTGGGTATTCTGCCAGACGTTCCCAGCAGACCCTCACAATACGTTTGGGTCTGCCAGGTCAGACCGGCATCTTCCACCAACACAGCCAACACACCACCATGTGGTGATCAGTTGACAGCTCCACCCCTCTCTTCACCTGAGTGTCCTAGACATGCGGCCGCAAGTCCGATGACATGACCACAAAGTTGATCATGGGGCATTCTTCCCAATCACGCCCTTCCAGGTCTCACTGTCATTACCCACGTGAGCATTGAAGTCCCCCAGGAGAACGATGGAGTCCCCAGCAGCAGCGCTCTCTAGCATCCCCTCCAAAGACTCCAAAAAGGGTGGGTACTCTGAACTGCTGTTTGGTGCATAGGCACAAACAACAGTCAGGACCCATCCCCCCACCCAAAGGCGGAGGGTGGCAACCTTCTCGTCCACTGGGGTAAAACCCAATGTAAAGGCACTGAGCCGGGGGGCAATAAGTCTACCCACACCTGCTCAGCGCCTCACACCGTGGGCAACTCCAGAGTGCAAGAAAGTCCAACCCCCTTCAACTGGTGGGTGCAGGCCGGCCACCAAGCGCTCGCCTTCGAGCCCCACCTCCAGGTCTGGCTTCAGAGGGGCGCCCCTGTGACCCACGTCCGGGCAAGGGAAAACGTGATCCAATCATTTTACTCATCATAGGGATCGTTTACAGCCATGCTTTGTCTGGTCCCTCACCTAGGACCTGTTTGCCATTGGTGACCCTGCCAGGGGCATAAAGCCCCAGACAAATTAGCTCATAGGATCATTTGGACACACAAACCCCTCCACCACGATAAGGTGATGGCTCAAGGAGGGGATATGTACAACAATTTATTTATGGTTCCTTGAAATTAAATCTTTATTTTTTGACTTGTGCAACTGAAAAATAATTTTGGTTATGAGAGAAGAAAAGAGTTAGTGCGAGTGAGTTACTCTCATATCCAGACTGTCACACTCACAAAGCTGCTATACAGGATGTACTGTATACTCGTCATGTTAACCAACACAGAGATGCAGTAAAAAAAAAATTATTGCACAGTCACATGCTGCGCTTTGGCCGAACACCGTTATGCATAATATAATATGATGATGCATCAGTCATCTGTGTTGTGCACTGGAGTGTGAGGGGATGGTAGACAAAAGCAACAGAATGAAAAAATAAACAGCAATTTACAGCTGTGCTTCTTTCTCTCCTGCTGGGATTGCATGTGCAGCATCAATCCATTCACAGTGGGAAAATATTACACAGTCAACACATAGAGGCGGAGTAACAATATACATACAAGAGATTTCCAACTAGTTGCTAATGGACCCGGTTCTCTGCAGCTCTTTTGTCACTGTTTATTATTCCTTTTCATTTTTTTCTTTGTTTTCCACTTTCCATGTCTCTCTCCACATTTTCCATATACCAAATTCCTATTTCAATGTTCTGGCGCCACTTAAACTAAAGGCAAACATAGTAGGGTAGTATGTGCTGATGATTGTCAGCAGTGGCCATTTATCATCTGTCAAGTTTTTGTCCTCTGAGGAGGTAAACACACTCTGTGAATTATGGTTGTTTGAGTTTGCAGGCAGAATTTCATATGACAGCCTTCAGAAGGCTGTGACAAAATCGTTCATGAGGAAATAGTTTATCATAGCCATGATAAACATTGTCCATCACACATGAGCAGAGCAATCGCTTGACTACTTGGATGCAGAGGAACTAAGATTGGATACATTTGGGAAATAAATTGGAACTGTGTTATTTTCAGGTGATGGCTGAAAACTTGACACGATCGGCATGCCTTTGTTTCTCAATTATTCTGGTGAATGCTTTCACGCATTGGTCCTTTGGTTTTGTAGTAACAATCTTTTAACATTTGGGATTCTAAATGGTATAAAATCTTTGATTTTCAAGCCTAAAGAGGGCAGTTTATATTCATGGCTTTTACATGGACACAGAGTTTGAGTAAATAATCTTGTAAAATTGTAATTTATTTAACTTTCCCAAGGTATAAGCAACAACATATCCTTGTTGAGAAGAGTTTAATATTGTCACATTCTGTTAGTCTGTGAAATTCCATTTTCTTTGTTTTTCAGGAGCAAGCATTGTTTCATTGTAAAATGTTTGATTTAATATAACGGTTCTCTTGCCCGACTTCCACACGGGCAGCCTTTTGCCCAAAATCAGGTGGGATTGGCTCCAGCTTCCCACAACCCAAAGTATTGGGGGATGTTTTGTAAAAACACTACAAATGACTGTCATTACATTGGCTGCACTGGTATAGCACTTTTCTACCTTTTAAGGGACTCAAAGTGCTTTTAAACTGTCACCTCATCCACCCAGTCACATTAAGATTAATGGATTATATAATATATGATTGGAAAGCAGCACTTCATTCACTCACTGCTGACGCAGCCCCAGGAGCAACTGGATGTTTGGTATTTTCCTCAAAAGTACCGCAGAATGGTCACGAGGGAGCTGGGAATTGAACCGACAACGTATGCGTTGTGAGGTGTCCACTCTTCCACCTGAGACACACTACTTTATTACACAGCTCTAGTACCAAAAATGTAAATCTACATATGTATTTTTACATTTAGAGCCCTCTGGCCAGCGTTAATCCGCCGCTGGCGCGCAGTTGCACTGCTCGGGGTGGGTCAGAACAGTGTTGGAAATTTTGTAGACCAGTGTCCACTATTGGGTGGAGTGTGCCTCTGTGGTTGTTTACATCAGACTTCATATGCCGCCAATCAAAGTGGCTCCTATCATTCCCTTTAAGTGTGGCGCAATGATAGTCTCGACAGAGCGATCCTTGTGTGAGTGGAGCATTGTCACTGCTCTTAGCCAGTGTGGAAACCGACAATGTTGGTGGGTGGGTACCCTTATTAAATATAAATTGAGCTGGTCATAATCGCTGGTGACTTTAATATGCCCGTTGACCTCAGTATCTGTCTGCCTATGCTCCGATCACATTCACCAAAATCATGGTAGACCAGCTGCACCGGCAGGTAGCCGTGGTCTGAGCGCCAGTTTAAACCACTGAGCGCGTCTCCAAGGACACACCCTCACTGTAACGGAACGTCGGTCTGCCAAATTGGCAAACACGTACAGCCAGCCTTGCCCTAGCACGGAAATCAGAATCCACCAGCATGTGCGTCAGCTTAATGTTTAAACTGACTTACAAGATCGTCTGTATCCGAATGAGGACATCCAGTACTGTACGTGCTCATTATGAGGATGCACCAACATTCATGTCACCAAACTAGTACATTGATATTTCATAATGAAATTCCATAATTCAAATTTAATGGCTAATTTCACAACCATATTTTTAGTATCCATCATATAGACCTTTCTTACTCATCATCTTAAAACATTCATTTTTTGTAAGGTTTATTGAAAAGAAAAAGATCAAATTAACGGTGATCTGTCCATGCTTTGATGGTGTTGTCTATGCTCGCCTTTAAAACAAAGTAAATGAAAGAGGCGTGCTCTGAAGAGGAAGTACGAGTTTCATGGACCTTTTTGCTCATCAAGCATGGCATTACAAGACAAGTTGTCATTAGTAATTTATCTACACAATGTTAACAGTGCATGCAGGAGGACACAGAATGTCATGAAGTCAAACTTCTTATCAAGTGGACTTACAGTGTCAATTGGATGTAATTTCTCATTTGTACCTTATACAAGCTTCAAATAAAATTCAGAGCTGAACAATGACCCACTCTGTTTCATACAGGCATATAAACTCCATCGATGGTGCAAAGTCTTGGTGTGGGTCTGCCAGATGGATTGCAAATTAAAAAACATTGCAGCTGTGTGGCACCAAGGCCATATTCTGCAACTCGCCCAGCACATCGGATCACAATCGTTACCAGATTTGACCCCTCTTTTTCCTGACTGAAAAAGAATGTTCTGGTCATTGCTCCTTTTCTCCGAGAGCCCTCAGGCAAACCCAGCAAATGGCCAGCAACAGTACAGTACATAGAGTATGTGCCAGAAAGTGGAATTGTGTCTCCACTCTAGCTCTAAATGATTTAGGTTGCAGATATGGTACCCAGTAACAACTGTGGTTGATGACAGAAGCATTTGGAATTTGCAGTTGTCAAATTTGTTAATCCCTCACGTTGAGTAAAGGCCAGAAAATCCATTGCAGCAATAACAGGTGTTTGCATGAAGCCGGTTGTCATGCTAAGATGTGGTACAGTATGACGTCCGTTGGGGTTACAATTGTGTAGCAACTCACTCACCAGAAAGTGTAAACGCTCACCAAAAAATATGTGGAGTGACAGGAACTTGATTGTTTTCATCGCTAATCTCTTTTTAGAAGTTGGAAGGAGTGGCTGAAAAATAATGACTATTCCTTTGGGCTCCACAGCACGGCATCCAGCACCATTTGCTTTGGGGAAACCGTGAAAGTCGCTCGTTTATGTTTTCACCATGGCCTTAATGATGGGTTGGAGACTGGTATCTGCACAGTCAAAGTCTAAAAATGATATTTCAAATGGGGGGGAGAATCATTAATGTTGATGCAAACAAATCCTCACGTGATGCGCAAATATCCAGATAGTGGTAGGAGTGTTTGCTTTTACCGACAGCAAATAGCATCTTCAGGCATTTAGACTACTTTATATTCCATTTGGAGAATAGAACCACTCATGCGTTGACGAATATAAGGCTGCCATCCCCTTTGAAGTATTTTCAAAGAGTTGGATATGTCTAAATCAAATACTGACCGAATTGTTTCTCTCAGTTTTATACCTTTTCTCTCAGCCTGAATCAAGCTTCCACCGCGGTCACGTTAAAATCAATTCTTTATTTGTTTTAATATTTATTGAATGAAAAAGTATAAAGGTAGCAATTTTTTTCAAATGATTTATGTGACTGAGAAGGGTATATTATTTTCTAATGCTCTCCAAACTTTGGACAATTGCCTAGATAAATTATTTTATCCAGTATGTAACATTATAGAATAGTTTAAATGATCTGAACTATGTAAGTATGTTTAGTATGCCTCAATATATTATATAAACCATTTTTGACTGAATAATAAAACACACAATTTGGGGGCACATTTTATTTTGTTTTCATTCAATAAATATTCTTAAAACTAAAACAATATTCAGAGGATATATCTGTATTAAGACATGCATGGGTACATTAACACAGGGTACTTATGAACATTGTTATCATATATTATAATTTGCAATCCATTTTTATCATTGGCCCATTGTTGCTGATTTTTGCAACCAAAAATAGTGTTGCTTTTCCATTAAATTGTAGAAATAATCCCAACAGGTTATTGCTGTCGGAGTGTATATTTTTATACAAATAGGTGTAGTACAGATACCATCGACTTTAAAGAAAAAACAGTTGAAGCCTTAGCCTAGCCAGCGCTTTATCTTAGCACATGCATAAGTGGCATGGGGCAACGGCATGACAAGTGGTATACTGTATAACGTTTGTGTTTCACAGAAGATTAAAAAATATACAAAGTTTCCATCCATGCATCCACAATACCTCATGCAGATTCAAAGAGGTCTCAACACTTGATTGCTGCTACATTATTACTGGAGAAGCCACTTAGAATGTACCGCCGCTCCCAATGTACATGGAACACTTGGAAACACACCAAAAAGTCTATTACAAGAAACTATGTTGAGCCTCTTCTCATTTGGGTGATCTATAGATAGCTACAAGTCCATTTTCCTTCATCATTAAAGCTTATAGTTCTGGTATCTGCAGGGTACTTATCTAATTCTAAATTTAGAGCACTGTTAAAATTTCCAGTTATAGTAACAAATCCTGTGGCGTCATTAAGCGAGGTTATGTAGTACATGAATTTAAATAAGTCCTGGAGGACCTGATTTATCAATCTTCATTCAATTGACCCTCTGTCACATTGTCGACCTACACCGATCACAATCCACGCCGATATGCAGTTCGTTATTCACAAATTCACCTATTCCTGCTTTCCCCCCTGTGGAATCCTCTGCTATTAGAAAACAAATAAATAAATCTCATATTCGTGTTTTTTTCCTCCTGTGCAATTAGTAAAAAAAAAATGTTTAAAAAAAAAATCACCCATTCACATTTTTGTTCTCTTTCTAATTGAAATTACCAGCAAGCCATTTATTTCTAAAGGTAGTGTAGCGTTTCGTGTCTCCAATCAAGCATGTTGGTGGGAGTTGATGGGGCTGCATGAATGCTGCCAGAACTGGGGAGCAACATTTTATTGAAGAAATCAGTAATGCCAACATATTGAAGACATTGGGACATATTTAAGCATTGCATGATGCCCTCCCTTCAGAGACTGAGCGTAGGGCTGCACTGCGGTGGTGACATTGGCCCGTAACCATATTATAGTTGATTTTTAACCTAGAACGATTGTGCTTGATTCACGTTTCTTAGTCGGGTTTTCTTTTAAAAAGTGGGGTTTAGACTTGCTAACTGTCCCTCAATGTATTGAACAAGTGTTCTGGGACATTTTGTTTCTTGAACATGTGCTGTACTATTTAAAAGATGGGGCTTAATGGTCAGATTTGAAAACATCAAGTGCAAACGTTTTCTCCAACGGCATCTTTACACTGGGCTGGCGTCTAATGTTTTATACAGTACAATGATGAAGAGGATAAATATACTGGAGGTTGTTGTGTAACTTCCCAGCAAGTCATCACAAAAGGAGAGAAAAGCGAAACAAGTTGTCAAGTAGAGGTCAGGATGGTTTTATATCACGGAGGTCCTGTTTGGTTTAAGCTCTTGGGGTTGTCAACCACCAACCGGGGAGTTTAAGCCGCCTGATTGTTTATTTTCCAGCATACACTTGATGGTACAAAGTTCGTTTTTTTTGTGTATGACGAGCCAAAGTATGGACAAAGTGGTTATGTGGATATTCATCATGCAATCAAAGAGGTTTAATCAGACTACTCTCTGTAAACATTGGCATCCGTCAGCAAACCACACAGTGAGCAAGACGAGGCTTTCGTTTTTTTTGCTGACTTTTAACTTCTGCCAACGTTTTCAAAATGATCAAGAGAGACATGTTGTTTTCTTTTTCTATCTTGATATATTCATCAGTCAATCACTGAAATTAGCCTGTAACCCCAAAATGATCAACTCCTGACTTGTAACATTCTTTGTATGTAATTATGGTGTAGTTGTTTAGTGACAGTTCCAGAGTCAGTTCCTTCTCTGAAGTCATGGGAGTATTGGTGTTATTGTTTATTTATTTATTTTATTTATTTTACAGTTGGAGAGAGTTCTGTGTGATCCTGGGTTTAAATCCACCTTGAAATATTAATGCTGTGTTTTTTTTTTTAAAACCCAAGCGTATCTTGTTGATAGAAAGTGACTTGCTTAGTAACTTGTATCTGCTTCCATGACTAAAGTCATCACCTGCTCTGATTCCAATTCGACAAAATCCATCCAAAAATCATGCAACTGTCTGACTCGATGTACGTCTCAGTCCTGCAGATGTTCACAAACATCAATTCTGACTTCTGCTCAAATGAACTCTTTTCAGCACGAAAATGTACATGCAATCAAGTGATAATGAGCATTGTGCTTCAATATTTTTTTCATTTTAATTTTACTTTCAGTAAAAATGAATTCTGCTAATGTTAGATTTTTTTTTGTCAGTGTAATAATTCTTTGTTGTTGCTGACACCTTTTTGATCGGGGGTTACCAATTTGGAAGGAGCTGCAAATTTCCCCATTGTGGGACTAATAAAGGTTATCTTACCTTGGGCACCAGGTCTTCCCCAAAGACCACACGAGTAGCCCGTGGGCCTGTTTTAAAATTAGCTAATCAGTGATGGGACATTGTGATTTCTTAGGAATGTTGAAGAAGTGATCATTTGAAAATAAATCGATATTTATCTGTTTCACACTTTGTTAAATAATTGTTGATTAATTATTGTGTGAAATCATTAACATGATCAGTGTCTTCAGATGAATATAATTCATTTTTAATAATAACATATAATCAAAGGTAACTGAGCCAATTTATTACTGAAGTGTTTCTTGAGCTGTAGCCCTTTGCATTAATTGGTACCTAATAAGGCGCTATCAGATTCCAAAAGGTTGGTGACCTCTGTCTTATATAAACCACAGAAGAGCCATCATTCTATGATGTGGATAAGCGAAATTGTTTGGGTCTGATGGCCACTCATTTGGAAACTGGGTTTGCATCAGGCCTTGTTAATAGAGGCTTAGGGCTCTCTGAACTTTCCCACTGCAATGCATTCCAGTAAGCGCTTGGTATGGGTATCGGAGCATCTCTCTGTTTACGGTATCTGCCCACTTGCCATCTTACACTTCAAAATGAGTAAGGTTGACATTAAACAATCGTGGGTCTATCTATACTGTAGAAGACAGTATAGATAGATCATCCATTTTAAAGCACTGAATAAAGAAGTGGAGCAGTGGGAAGCTGCAGTTTTTCCCCCTAAAAAGTTTTTCCACCAAAAGTGGTCAATAGATCGTTGAGAAGACCAACGTGCTCCAGCATGTGGCCAGTTTTCATTTACACATGAACCAATTTCTCATCAGAGCAGATTAAACTGATACACTGAGACGACCCTCTGCGCGAATATCTTTACTGAGAACAGCTTGAAATTAATTAAGATATGAAACGGTAAATCCAGTTGATACTGTAAATGGCTTATCCAACATGTCTGGTTTAAATCTGACGGTGTTCATATTAAACCTATTTAGAATCAAATAAATGCATGAAAAGTCCCTTGTTCGTGAAACTTTAAGTAGTACCAAGAAATGATAATTTATGTAAAACAGGGTTGAATTATTTTCTTTGTTAGTTTTCTTACTCTAGTTTTTCACTTGACACAGAACATATATTAGACAACCGCGTGAGTGTAAAAAGGCCTTTCAAACTGCTCAATAGATATTTTCTTTCCAAATAAAGGTCAATCAACAAATGTTCATTGACGTACGCTACATGCAATAAAAGAGGTGTTGTTGTTTTTAGATTCTGCAGATATGTGTTTAAATTTGTATATGGAAGCACAGTCAATGTAATTTTACCACCTAAACTGGGCCCACATATCGTAACTTATGTTCATGAGCCTCATGCCCTAAACCATTTCAGACCAATACCTCTCTTGGGAGTGCTCACATGCAGCAGAGTTGACTGATGACTGGCTCCAACAGAAGCCACATAGTACTTACAGGCTTTGTATAAGAAGAGATTTGCTAAATAAAAGCAGCAAAGACACATTGCTGGCCACTGCATGCGTTTTTCTCCAAAAACACCTTCATTTTCAGATTGGGATGGGAATACACTTGGATACTCGGTTCCTCCAAAATCAAAATCTGGATTTCCAATGTGGTTTTCTTTCTCTCAATTTGTCAAATGAAGACCGAAATTGGCTGCCTTCAGTTTGCAATTCACAAATGACAGGCAGAATGAAAATCCTTCAATTAGATTGAGCTGATTTGAATGACAAAAGCTATTTGTCAGACATACAAAATGTCGTGCTTACTTTTAAACTTGGTTCAACCAAGCTTTAAAACAATACGGTTTGCAAGTCAGTGTACATATGCTTTTCTGTAACGGATGAATAGTTTTACGGGGGGTTTTCATCACACTTCTAAAATGTATTATTTAGTTATTTTAGAAGTGCCATTACATCGTTGTTTTTTTCTGCAGGGCAATGGAGTCAATATACAAAATGCATTTGTTACATCTGTTTATCATTTTTTTCCATCTATTTTTTCCCATTGAGGGATCATAATCAGTACATATCCATTCATTTTCTAGACACTCAAATTCAAATTGTCGCCGAATGGGAACTGGAGCTACACCGCCTGCACGGAAGTCAGGCGAATGAACCACTACATTGTCAGTGACTCCATTGTAATGAAGATCATAAATGAAAAAGATAAATTAAATAGCTTTAAGTGAATAGTTACAAGGTGAAAATATCCTGTTTTATGTTCCTCTCGGCTTTTAAGAAGTTTAAGAGGCATCCAACCTGCATGCATCAATTTGAATCTCTTCAGAGAGCTTTTATTGTCCATCATCAATTTAAACCATTATGTTCATTATCCAAGGTTGTTAGCACTTGGCTTCATAAAACAGTTGGCTCCCAACAAAGTGAATGTGGACTGTGGCCTGGGTAAGTGTTTGATGGGAACTTCTATTATTCAATGTAGATACATCTTACAAGCTTGAGTTAACAAAATATGTTTTTATTGGTTGTTTCGATGCACAAATATAGTATAAAAATACTGACACTCATATGTTAAAATGTCCATATCACCAAGGTGGACATACAAGGTTTTCATTGGATGTCAATATACTTTGCATAAGTAGCATCATCACCTATACAGTAGCCTGGACCTGGGGCGGGGTGGCAATTGGGAATTTCGGGAAAACTTCAGAACTCCTTTCCAGTCTGACCTGGGCAAGCGTCCATCTTTTAACAAAGCATAATTACAGACTACTATTCAACAAATACAAGACGACTTATAGGGTAGCCTTCCGTCAACAAAGCCGCGCACGAGCGCATCGGTGGCGTGCGCCGTGCACGCCAAGCCGAGTGTCCTGGCCGCCAGCCGGAGTACCGGTATAGATGATCGCCTGGAGGCTGCAGCATGTGTTAAAGATTCGTGACTTCGTCGGACTGCTGAAGAAAAAGCACTTTGAATTGACTTACTTTGAACAAGTACAATGGTTCCACAGAATGAATGAATGAATATTATTGTATTATTTTCAAGGAGAAGAGGGGAAAATTACATCAATTCACCACATTTTCATTATGTGCAACTGATGTACATGATCCAATTCAGTAGGCTACTTTTTTTCTGTGTATATTTGACGACACTTTATGGATCACATATAGTAGACTTACTGGATCAAATCGCATTGTCCCGTCTGTCCGTAGCAGATCCGATATTTCGGAAGAAGCCTGTTCTGGAGGTATCCGAGTTAATGTGTTTTTTATTTTCCTCTTTACATTGCCACGACACATATTGCACCACTTGGGAGCAAAAACTTGACCTCATTTTAACCCTGGTGAGTAAATCCAGCCAAAGAGAACTGCATTTTAGGCACTGATTTAAAATCTGGATTCTTTGTGACATTAAGATTCTCTATCGATCTCCATTGGACATTCTTAAGCGCTGGGTTACAGGTAGCATACACAATTGCTAAATATTACTTCACTGTGCATCAGTCAGTCATTCTAACAGTGCTCATAAGCAGGTGCGCTTTATAATAAATTCACAACATAGTCCTGGGCATCTCTAGCCTGGGGCTCTTAAGGTTTGTGAGAGTTTCATCGTGTGGGTTACATAGCGCCGTGTGTCCTTGAGTGCCCACAAGGGCAAGATACTGGCTTCCTGAGTTCATGTAGACACAGCAGAAAAAAACAATTACCCTCTGCAGAAAATCGCCGCAATTGTTTTGAGTGACAAGCTTGGCAATTCTCAGAGTGCTTTCTTATTACCTTTACGTAGCACAAGAGCGCTGGAAAAAAACATTTGTTGAAGTAAAGCTAAGAATAGACATTTAATGGCATCAACTGCCATTCAAGATGTAGAAAAAAATGGTTTTTACCACCATTACACGATAGAAGCTAACACTGTGGGTTTGTTTGTGTAGTCTCTGTGTTGTAGCCCACTCGTTGCATTTGTGTGTGCATATTTCCACATTATTTTGCACTATTATTAGCAATCAACCCCGTTATCGGGGTAACTAATGACGAGCTCAATCTATTCAGTAGTTCAGGCAGAAGCAAGTGTGACTACAATTGTTATGTTCATCTTCAACCACAACACAACACTTCTTAAGCTTGAAATACTGGCAAGTGACAACCTTTTTCTATCTCACTTGTACTACTTGCAAATGCTCAAACCTTTATTTTTTGCCCTGTCTTTGACTCTTAATATTCTTATTCACCTTGTTCACAATGTTTCTTTCTAATGTTTCACTAAATATACCAATGGGTGGACAGAAGTACCTGTAACCATAGTGACAATAAAAAGATCAGACTGTCATAGATAAAATCCAAACGTTTCTGCTTGCGCTCACAATTGAATGTACAAGGTCAACGTTACACATTAGCTGAGGGACAAGTATTCACAATAATATTATTGTGTGTCAAAAATGATCTGTTTTCTTAGCTCTTCTGAGCAGAAAGTGTTTTTATGACTACTTTATTACTTTTCACAATGCAAATGTTCTGAAATGTTTTTCCTCTTCTGCAACAAAGTTGGCTTCATAGAGAGAAAACAATGGCCACGTGGTTTTAGTGAAAACCGTTTCGCATCGTCTCACAAGGGTGTTATCCGCAGATTGCTATAACAATGATGTTTCAACTATTGGGATATTTAAGAGTTGTGGTTAATAAAAAATAAGCAAAATAATAAAACATTTGTTCAAAACAACACAACTGTGGATATTTGTAGTAGTTAATTAAGATGTCGTAAGTAAACATAAAATGTTGATTTAAAATGTTTCGTTAGTCTCTGATAATCTAATAAAAACAGAGACTCAGACATCATGTGTCTACGCTTTAGCGTTTACAGTATATTCAAATGATGTGACAATGTAAGTGTAGAGACATGATATTATAAAACATAAATTCAAATGTCAACTACGGTAGATTAGCAGTTGCTTTGGCTAAACTTCTAACCACTTCTATGTTTTTTTTTTTTTTTTTTTTTTAAATAAATGCATGTTTATCAACATTGTGTTTGTATTTGCTACATTGTCTTAAAACGAAATTAGTCACAAACTTGGAGTTAGGTCCAGTAAGTACGTTTCAAAATCTATTGTGCAAGGAAAAATGAATGTGGCTGAAAGTAGTGAAACAATTGCTCTCATTTGACACTGTAGTTGGTCAGATTCTCAGAACTGGAGAAACTGCGGCACAAGATGAATGAAAGTACTCCTGTCCAGATGAAAAGAACACTGATCCACAAAGAGCAGACAAATGACATTATGCTTTAATATAACACCGATTAACTACATTTATTTACGTTCAAAATTTAAGATGAAAAATATGGCACAGCTTTCAATTTAGTTTCCATCTTCCTTTTATCTGGTTAATTACATCATCCCTTTTGAATAACATTGGACGAGTGCTTGCGTGGGTTTTCCCCGGGTGCCTCGGCTTCTTCCCACATTCCAAAAACATGCATGTTAGATTCATTGAGGACTTTAAATTGCAGATAGGTGTGAGTTTGAGTTTGAATGCTTCTTTGTCTGCATGTTCCCTGTGATTGGCTGGCAATCAGTCTATGGTGTACCCCGCTTCTCACCAAAAGTCAGCAGAGAACCTATTGAGGATAAGCGCTACAAACTCGATAGATGGATGGAAGATCTTTCATTTTTTCTTAATTGTTCCAATTGTAGACACTGTCCTTTGCCAAGCTCAGGAGTTAAATATCGGATTCCAGATAATTAGGAAGCTGGGTCACATGGGTTAAAATGTGTTTGAAGAGCATGTCCACCACTTCAAAATATGCATGATCTCTCCTTTTCCTGAGCTTAATTTGACTAACTAAGCAAACAACAGTTCAAAGTCAAGGTGGATTATAGGTAAAAAAAAAAAGCTGTGATGCAATTAACCTCAAGTATATTATCTTGACTCTTTACAAATTGCGAAAATGACACAGATGCATGCCACAAAAGTGTTATACTCCCCCAAAGGGAACAGATAGGAGATGCAACAATCTTAACTATTTCGCGTTTCGTTTTGTGGTTGTAAACTCTTCTGCTAAGTTTTCGTAAAATGTCTAACTTTCTTTCTAATTCCCTTTGTCCTCAGGCAAACAATGTTCTTACGTGCACGTCTTCTCCCACTTTTGCTCTCTGTCTCTCTCTTCCAAAAACTCTTGCTCGCTTTGCACATATCCAGATAATTAAACAAAGCAAACGATTTGATTAAACAAGTAAATTGTACTAATCAACATTTGCAATAATTAGGATAACGCTGCGTTTCCTTAAGAACATTAACTGTGATGAATGGTTCATCTGCAACTTGGAGTGACTAAAGCCCAGCTAAGAAGTTCTGTTAAGATGCCAAGGTGGAGTCTGTTTAATAAGCTTGACCCATTTGGTGGGGATCAGCTTTGATAAACAATGGATATGCACAATATGTGTGGGCTTATTCTGCTGGCTTGGCCTTCTCTTATGGATAAGATTTTACAGTGGCATCATGCTGTATGTGCTGGATGGTGACTGGTGGTGAAATACAGACAAGAAAAACTTATTTGTCGTTATGGGAAATACAAATTGACCAAAATGGGACACTAGTTTGTGTTTCCATAGATGGCACTCGTGGCTATATGTATTTACAGTTTGTTTCGTTTCAATACTTTGTGTCACAGTTTGATATTTTTATATTTTATATATATATATGTATATATATATATATATATATATATATTATTTTTGTTTTATTTTTATAGCTGTACCTGCCTCATTTTCTGCTGTGAATACAAGTTAGAACCATATAAAACAAAAACAGTGCTTTGTAAAAATTATAAAATCAATGCATCTGATAATTCGCTCATTTTCTGTGGTGCATTCTTAGCTAGCCGTAGAGCATGTATACCCTCCATCCATCCATTTTCTGAGCCGCTTCTCCTCACAAGGGTCGCGGGCGTGCTGGAGCCTATCCCATTGAACGGTTCAATACAGATACATGTACCACATGGCCTCCATGTCAATACGCCACATTCAACATGGCCGCCACATTGGCACATCTTTTGGAATTGGATCCAGTAATATTGTGTATCTGTGACCTGGAAATACGTCAGTCCCATTCTGTGCTTGCGTTGCGCCACAGCACCAGTAAACAACATTGGGCAATTCTGGAAAGGCAAAGCTCTCAATTTACCGGTCGATCTACGTTCCTACCCTCACCTATGGCTACGAGCTGTGGGTTCCCGATACAAGCAGCTGAAATGAGTTTCCTCCGCAGGGTGTCCGGGCTCTCCCTTAGAGTTAGGGTGAGAAGCTCGGTCATCCGGGAGGGGCTCAGAGTCACTGTCAACCCTAAGATAGAAGATGGATAGATAGATATTTTACACAGCTATTAGGGCGGTCAACTTTGTAGCTTTAATAAAAATGAATAAATATACTAATACAGTATACAAAAATCTAAACATCTACTTTATCACACTGGTTTTATGAAATTGACAATTTAAAAATGCACATGTAATGGCCTTTATTTATACAACTCTACCCTTAAATAATCAATGACAAATATTGGTGCTTTTCTCCCGCTGTTGTTACAGACCTGGTCAATGATAAACAGCCACAACGTCAGATCAAACTGATAGATGTATTAAAATGTTGTACAGGCACAACATCTGGACCCTTGTTGACTCGGTTTATTTCATAAATCCTTCCTCTTTCTTTGTTCTTATTTTTATTTGTGTCATTTATAAAATAAGTTGTGGGGATTGAGGAGAGAAGAGGTGGAAGGAAGTAGTTGGCTATGAGGGGGTGGTGGTGTTGTACAGTAGGCAGGACCTGATTAAAGACAGTCTTTGTTATGTAATTAGATCCAAGTGAAGAAGGTCCCGCTGCTGCGGTGGAGAGCATCTGGCCCGACGTTGTCTAATTGCCTCTTCAGATTCTTTCCATGTCTCCTCCTCTGGTGCTTGTGGTGCGATGGCACATATATTTTCAGCTGGGAACCACAAAGAGATGGTCGCCACTATGGTTCTTCTGGCATGTTCTGATGACATGCCTGTCAGCTGGGATCCAAAATATCCATGATACTCTGAGTAAGCTCAGCCTCCACAGCTATGAAAGGAGCTTATTCACCCCTGAATCATGTCATCGTCTTCCTTTAATTTCTTCTATATCAGTGTATCTGTGTGTGTGTGTGTGTGTGTGTTGTTGACCTTTGTGTGAAGCTGCATGTGAAGGCTGTGATGATTTTTCTCTAGATTTGGTGGTCACCACTATTCAAACAATCTCACATTTGTCGTCTGACAGAGAGAGTTGAAGCAAACAAAAAATTATGGTGCCATATAGTGACCTTTTTTTTAGTTTAGCTAACCCAGCGGAACGACTACAGTCGAATGCTCCTGCTCCATTTCATACAAAACGTCAGAATTTCTCGCAGACACGTTTTGCTTTTTGTGTTATACCACATGTATCACATATGGGTACCAGTAATGGCAAAGAAGGAAAGTGCAATGATGACCATTCAACAAGAAATGGAATTTATTGCGACATAAAATTGCAGGGCAAGTTGACAATATTAATGAAGTAACAGTCGATCATGTTGAGTATGTATGTAAAGAGACTCAGTAATCGCTCTCTGTTACACGAATACACAAACTATTATTCTATTCTATAAAATTCTAATATAGAGCAGAAAACTTAATTTTACACTTGTTTGACAATTACAATGAGAAAAATCAATCCTTCCTCTATATTTTCTAGATGCTAAGAGCGAATACACAATTTGGTTAAGTTTTATTATACAGTGGTTTACTTCTCTTTACACTTGTTGACAGGACTTGTTGATTTTCGTGAATGGGATGAATCAGATCAATCAATCAATGCGCAGAGGCGGGGTAGACCCGGTGTTGGTGTATTTCTGTAAAAATGTCTTTTTCTGTCTGTGTGCATTTGCAAAATGTATTGTGGCTTTTTTTATGTTTCTTTTAGAGCAATGGCTTCTTCCTGGCTGAGTGGCGCATGTCAGTACAGTACTCGTTTCACTGTGGATAATGACACACTCTTATCAGCTTCAGCCAGCATCTTCACAAGGTAGGTCTTTTGCTTTTGTTCTTGGGTTGATATGCACATTTCGAATGAAAGCACGTTCTTCTCTGTGACAAAGAACCCGTCTCATTCCTGGGCTGTATAATGGCTGGACATTCCCATGGTGTTACTTGCAGATAATTGTTTGAACTGATAAATGTGGCACCTTCAGGCAGAGTAATCTTATTTGACCTTAAACATGAAAAGTTTGGCCTGATTTCATGTCAGACAGTGAGGCAAAAAGTGTGTCTTTTTATATAGTGTATAAACATCTGGTTTCAACTGTAGATAGATATTCTGCAGATGTTCCATGTTATTTTTTGCTGTTTGCAAGAAAACAAATGAGCAGATATTTGAAATTTTTCCCAGGAAGTTGATTAATAAGGAAGGTTAAGGTTTACAGTTCTTTCCATGTGCACAAATGAAACAAAACAGTGTATACCTTGGCCAGAAAGGACATTATGCTCATACTGCTCATTTGTTTATTTGCTAGCAAACAGCACTTAACAAAAACTACACAACTGATTTTCCTAAAACTATGCGGAGGTGGGGTATGAGGCATGGGCCAAGGAAGAAAACATTTAATTCAGCTAAAGTTGCAGAGGAAGGTTCAGATGTTTTTTTTCTTCACTTATGTTAACATCGGGAGTGAGGGCATTTTTTAACTTCTGGAATTTCCCAGTGACTCATGCACGCATCCACAAACGTTGGGCATAGGCAGAGGTCTGCACCCAATTTACTGTCATTAATTATTTTTCCAGGAACTGAAGTGTGTGTGGGCGTGCACGTGCATGTACTGTAGATGTGTGTCCTTTGAGAAACACAGGTAGCTTGCACAGCTTTACATGTGCAGCTGTTGCTTTTTGAGAGGTCTCGAATGTAGTGATGATTTGCAGTCCCTTGTTGAAATTATTCTTCTCAATCTGAGTGTAGTCAGTGCTCATTTCTTTCAGTATTTTGCATTAGCATTATCCTTATGCCAATGTGTGAAGTCAGACACACACACACACACACACACACACACACACACACACTGCACACCTGCTTGGCAAAATCCGGCCAAACACCTGCATCCTGCTCTCTCCCCTAGGTCTGCCCACACCAGCTCATCTTTTCTCATTTCTATGTGACGAAGCTTGTGATACTCATGTGAGACACATTTTCGTGACCAAAAACCACACACGAAGACACACCTAGTTCCTTGTTGCTTTTGCTGATATTTAAAAAAAGAGGGAACCAGCTGGGTCAATGCAGAATAATGAGGTCAAAGTCATTCTAATAAGTCTGGGGGATGAACGTGAAAAGGGCAAGTGGAATTACATATGAGGAAGAAAAGGATAAGGGGGAGCGGTTCTCCTGAGCAAATAAAGGTGCGGTTGAAAGCTTGGTTGACTCGTCTTTCTCGGGCTGCCGCTAACCCCGCGTTTGGACCCTCGGCTTCACTCTTGATTACCAGAAAGAACCAATAATTGTTCATGTTCGAGCAATTATGCAATTGTTTTACTGCTACATTACAGTTTCCTGTTAAAGGTTTTAAGGCAACTTATTTTGGATTTTTCAGTATTTTGAGGTGGTTCATGGCCCTGTATCCCACTCGAATGCATCTGCCCCTACCCTGAACAGATCTCCACATTCAGACCCAAAACTACAGCAGTCCGTAGGAAACTCACAATTTTTAAAGCAGTTTTTACTGGCGGATAATTCATATGATAAAGCATTGGTAAACCATCTTTAGTATTGGTAAACCATCTTTTGACTTATGAAGAAAATCATTTTGTCATGATCTTACTTGTAAATAGTTTCTTTGCATAGCAAGAAAAGTTGCATATAAAACCTATTCATTAGTATTGTTAGTATTAGTGGCAGTAGTTGTCAGGGGCACCGCACCCATGGCGGATATGGGTGTCGCAACACCCCACTTTTTCAACATCCACATTTTTCTCACTTCCCCAACTATTTGTTTTAATTTAAATTTTTAAAAAGTGCCATCGGTCAAATGGTATTTTCATTATATGTTGCGGGCCTCAAAAAATAAAATACATTTAAAAAAAAATAATAAAAAAAAAAGTGCGGCGGGCCCCAAATGGCTCCCTGGCCGTAGTTTGCCCACCACTGTTTTAATGGATTTATTTGAAACTATTAATTATCATCAGATCATCATGTTTGTCTTGCACATCTAATTGTGATATTTTATTGCCCACAAGCAATGTAAGGCACATACCTGTACAAGAATGGTTCTTTAATAAAAATAGAGGTAAAAAGGAAAAATGGATCTATTTGAATGATGTACAGTAATTTGAATTCTCTGTAAATAACTCTCTTCAAGAGAATATTAGGGCTATGCTGAAAAGAAGATACAAAATAAAAATGTACTATTACAAAAATGAGGTCGTAATCTGAGGATGAAGTGAAGAAGTACGATGATGAGAAAGTCAACATGATCAATATCATTATACAATAATTCAGTTTTGTTCTTTGTCAGTAAATAGAAATATTTATATTCATAATCTTGCGGATATTCATTGTATCTGGTTTCATCTATGGTCACTACATTTAGTGAATCCCAAAGGAAATATTATCTTGGCTCTCATGATGAATGTAGTGAATAAATAAGTTGTTTATGATAAGTGTTCATGATAATCATCATGAAGTGGCAACTCGAGTGAGAATCCAACACTGTCATCTGTCTCTTTCTCACTGGCCTAAGAGCATCTTTGCATGCTTGGATGCTCCCACAAGATGCATTGTACAATGGGAAAGTATCAGATAGTACCGACCATTTGTCATCTTTCTGCCAGAATGAAGTCTTTTGTCAGCATCAAAGGTGGAGCCAGCAGCCTTTTTTATCCAACAAACTTGCAACCTGAAAAGCCACTGTGCAACCCAAAAGTAGTAGCCTCAAAAGGTTGATTCTCTCTGAATTGAGGGTGTAATTGACCCTGTGCGACACCTTTTGAAATATGGTTGTATTTGAAAGGAAGAGCGAGGCTGTCAAATCCATCCCTACCATGATAAATTGCCATTTACTGTGGCATGGCAGCGGGGATGGAGCAGGTACACACGCTGAGACACTCTCAATGTCTTTTTGGGAGGTTTGTTCAGACAGCCGGTGTGCTGAAACCCAGCCTGAGCCCCACGCGTCCTTTCTCCATACTTGGCGATTGCCATTGATTTTGACAGATTATCCTGGCATCGGCAGTGGTGTCTGTAAATCACAACACTGTGGTGGCATCTGCAACCCTCGGCACTGCAGTGACAATTATGCCACACATCCCCAAAAATGTTTTGAAACATTAACGTGCCATGTTTTTTTTCTACTTTGATGCCAAGATGTTAGTATTTAGGTTTTAATGAAGAAAATATTTTTCTGTGCTTTCTCATGTTTTTTTTTTGTTGTTGTT
Source organism: Phycodurus eques (assembly GCF_024500275.1). Classification (NCBI taxonomy): domain Eukaryota; kingdom Metazoa; phylum Chordata; class Actinopteri; order Syngnathiformes; family Syngnathidae; genus Phycodurus; species Phycodurus eques. Next base: position 11,331,590 of record NC_084532.1, on the reverse strand, counting down.
GGAAGAAGAGTTTGCAGATTCTCACAGAAGCGCTTTATACACTGCGTTCCAAATTATGATGCAAATTATATTTTTCTCTGATTTTCCTGAATAGTTAATACAAATGACAGTCGGCATAATTTTCAAATCATCAACCGTCAGAATATAATTCAAATGTTTTTGAACGATCCTCGCAATGATAACTGTCTTTTTTTTTTTTTAATGAAAAACTTAAAATGCAGTCCCAAACTACTCCGCACAACAAAGTTTCAAGACATTTGACAGATATTAAAGAAATGAAAATGTCATTTATTGAAATTGCAGCATTAGGAGGTCATATTTACAGAAATCAAAAGCTATTCCAATCAAAATCATCATAATGAGTGTAGTTACATTTTGAATTAGGACCCCTTATTTGATAGAAGCTTCACAAATCTTACATCCATTAAAGTAAAGTTAAACTCAAGTTTTTGAGAGTGCATTTTCATGCTTGAAGATGATTTTGCTAATGAAAGCATGGTTCTTCTTTTAGTTTTATGGAGGAAAGTGGTCAGTCAGAAGTCCCACATGCGAATAATTTTTCAGAGGTCTTTTTTTTCACACCTTCAGGGACTCTAAAGGTGCTGACAAGCTCCCCACCATGTTTCAGGATAAATACAAAATGTACAATGTAACTTTTTGGAGAGTTTCAGCTTGGATTTCTTTGCAGGATGTCAGAATAGCCTCCCAGGGCCGCCGTTTGGATGTCAACTGCCTCCCACCTTGAACAATTTTTTGCTTGAGGATGCTCTAAAGGGTTCTCAATAGGGTTGAGGTTAAAGGAGGATGGGAGCCACAGCATGCCTTTCTATCCTTTTATGCCCATAGAAGCAAATGATGCAGAAGTATAACTTGTAGCATGTGATTGTCCATTGATGAGAGCCGTGGAAGCACAAAATCTACATGTCAAGCATTTGGGAAATTCTGACGAAAGTATAATTTGCATAATAATTTGAAACGCAGTGTATTGGGCCCGTTTTCATAGTGCGTTCTTTTTGCACTATTGGGAGTTAAGTCTTTTTAAGCTACTTCAAAATTGGAATACCTCTGATGCCATAAAATTTACAAACCAACTCAAATTTGAGGAAAAGTGTGATGATGACCATAGAACCAAGAATGGAACAGTTGTGTAGTGACTCTGTTGAGGCTGTTCCGTACACAATGGCTAGTTACTTACGGTCAATATTCATAATAGAACAGAATTTACACCGCAAAATTGACTGTTTGTTCTCTTGTCAATAAACATTTTATTGTCTTTTATTGTGCATCACTTTTTTATTTATTGTTTGTTTTTATTTCATTTTTACTTCTTTTTTACACGCGTATGAGACAGTTTCAAAAGTTGAAAAAGTGTTAGGCGTGAAGTTCACCGGCCTTGGCTTTCCAAGTCCCGAAACAATATAACTCCTCCAATCATGAAAAGGTGGGTAATGTTAAGTTGAATAATTTTGATTTCCGTTATTTATTAGGAAAAAAATAACAACATTCTAAATTTGAACACCTTTTTAAGACCTATTTAGGAGATGTGTATCTCTAAATCAAGTGGTCGAGGAAACACACTGACTCCTAAAAAAGGGGGGCTTTCCTTCCTTTAGAGATAAATATGTGCATATCTGAACCAAAACGCTATCCTATTCAATGTTATCCATACTGCAGCTACGTGTGAAATTCCCACTTCCAGGTGATTAAATATGTGAAGCCATTTCCCCACAAACCACAGCTGCATGAATGAGCTGCGGGTTCCGTTTGCATTCTCTAATTTGATGAATGTGCTGCATTTAATTATACATGGGTCAAACACCACACATACCTTTTGTTAATTAGTTGAATCGTCCGCTGCCGCTGTAGGATCTACCAACAGAGACACGCAAGCTTATCATTTAATAATGAGACAGCAAAACTGCTTTTTTTTTTTTCACTTTTTTCCTTCTCCCAAATTCCGTGTCCTGGAGCCAGTAATATTTGAGCAGGGCGTTTCCTGACTACAAACAATGCAGGAATCCTATAATAACGCAGCCGCAGCTCATACTGTGCTGGTTGGTGCAGCACAAGCGAGCATTTATTCCTACAGCCTTTTCTTTCTGAGCAGTTAGAAAATCCGGGAGTAATGTACGTGGACGTACTGGTATTTTAACCAGCTTGGAGCTGGTAAATTAAAAAACAAACAAACAAACAAACAAACAAAACAAAACAAAAAACGGTTCTGCCTGGGAGCTCCGTGACCAGATGCGCATGAGCCATTTTTATACTGAGACCGATCTGATGATGTCATCCATAAGCGTTATCGCCATTGGTTGGTTATGTCCAAATTGATACCTTCTACCGACTCTACCGTTTATACCGCGCACCCCTAATTTTAAAAGTAATTTCTATTCAAATGATTATTGATTGTATAAACAACACTTCAATTGGTTATGCCACCATGCATTTCAAAATGATCACTGTTCATTTTTTTGCATCACATCAAAAATATGAAATAACATATACTATTACTGCTGCTAAAATTTGCTTCTCTGTAAAAATGGGCGTAATGGTTTAAGTTCTCTCTCTTTGTGTGGTATAAAGTACATTTTATTTCTGAGAACAAGACTAAGACCCAGTGAATTTCTAAATGTGGCTGCAACCTAATGTCAAATGGAGAGCAAAGTAAAATGGATATCAAACAGTAGATTAATCATTTGTTCCAATTTTTATACATAATACATTTTCTGTATGTTACTTACCTCTGGTTGCAAGATAATTCAATTCAGGATGTAGGAATTTATCAGATGGTGTTTGAAGTCACATATGCTTTAAAATTGGAGGCCTGTTTCCCACGGACCTACCTATCTTTAGCCATCGTGTCCCCCGTCGTCCTCATTTTAATGGTGAATATGCCTACCAAATGTCTGCCGAGTCTCCCGAGGAGAGCAAAGCATTCTGTAGACAAATAGATGGGAACATTCAAATGCACGACATGGCAGGGCAGACTCGTGTTCGACACCTTTTGTTTCAGACAGCTGCTTCTTGCACTACTGGAGCACATATGGGAGCGACACACAGTTTGTGGAGAAGAGAGTGCACGCTAAATTGCTGACAACTGTCTGTTTCTGTGTGCGTCGTGTGTCGATACATTTCCACATTGCCTTGTTTACAATGTAAGTTTTATCCATTTTTTCCCCCCAGACATGAAATAAAATGTCAGTAATGGATGTACACCATGTCATTTTGCCTGTGTAATTGAAATAGCATTTAAATGTGGCAGTAGATTTGATCTTTAAGTATAAGCATGCACTGAATTATCCTGTGATTTTATTTTTGTATCTCTTTAACTTGTTAATGTGCAACGTTATTCATTCAAGTTATTTCATTGAATTATCTTGTTTCTCAGGTGTTTTTATTACTTGTTTTTCTGATTGCACATAGAGAACACTGGATTGAATGCTGTTTGAGTGTCTTGATATGAATGGGGGGACTGTTTGTACAGTGTATTTGACAACATGAGATCGGTATATTATAGTAGAGTGGAAAAGTATAGTAAAACCTCTCAACCTTTGTAAATGGGAATTATTTGATACAGCTGATATTGGATCTCATTTGATTGTGCAGGTATACTTTTTGATGTGGCCAGTGAGTGTATTTCACCAAAAAGCGTGTACATCTTTATATTTAATATTATACATTAAAATCCAGAAATATTTGGACAATTACAGAGTTTTTAATGATCTTCCTTTATAGACCACTTAATTGGATTATATTCAATATACAAATCCATATATATATATATTATTATAATACAATACAATTTTGCAATAAAACCATCAAAATGAGATTGAAGTCCAGACTTTCAGGTTTAATTCACGAGGTTTCACCAAAATGCGACATTCAACATTTCGGATTCACGGCCATTTTATGCTTGGGACTCCATCCAACTCCAACACATACCACATAATGCATGGTGGAAGACTCTCAGGCAATGATATTAAATTAATGCTGACAGTCTTCACTCAATTTTTTTCTTCAAATCCTCTGTGGTAGTGTAGAAATGCAAAAATTATTTTTTTTAAAAAACAACGAAAAAAAAACACTTTGCCCAAATACTTCTGCCCTATAATTATTGCTATATCCAGCATCCAACTTTTTGTTTCCTGTTGCTCTACATTGAAATGTTGACAGTTCATACCAATAATTTCATATCCAAAAATTAATACAGATTACTGGATGGATGGATGCACTGTAGTGGCGTGAGCCTCGGCTTTACTTTACAGACAGGAAGGTGAAAAGTGCACCACTCAGCACGATGCAAACAGCAGCAGACATATGGGAGAGTGTAATATCATATGGCAGCTCAGGATATACGAGCAATATGTGGTTGCCACGTACATATAAGGTTTACCATGAATTTTCATCTCCCTTCCTCACCATGGATCCATGTGAGAAATGGTCTGATTCATGCACAATTCATTGGGCCGTTAGCCTATCTCCAGTAAATGGCCTTTTTGAATGCCACAGGTGTGCACTATTGCTTTAAATCAAGTCCGTATTCATGGCAAGTATTTCAGCAGGAAATAAGTTTTGTCCTTCGGGGTAATCACCGCTCAAAATATGTCCGAAAGCTACAGAAAGAAGGAAGAAGGTGAGGATTTTCCACATCTGCACACACAATTTTGCAGTCATTCTCGAATTGCAAAAAAGCTCTTCTAGGAGTCTACTTACATTGCAATCGCTCAGAATCATAGTTTTCAGCCTCACAGCATATAAACATTGTGGTCCAACATTCACTTTGGACATTCAGTTTGGACAGAGTATATATTCCAATGACACATTTGGGTTTGAGATTCACAACTCTGTCCCAGTCAGCTCCAGGCCACCTGTTATGTTGCTGATGGATGCCAGTGGAAGAGCCAGGCTCGTTGCTGAAATGTACAGTAAATGACTCTTTTTCACATTCTGCATGGTTGCTAGTGTCTGAATTTGTCAGGGTGCCTTATCATCACCTGCTGTGAGCCAGAGAGCACGAAGAATGCACACACACAAAAGCACAAAATGCGACACAATAGTTTTCCATCCCACTCATAAGCTGCACAAAAACACTTGTTTCACTTTTTCAGCAAGCATAATCTGTCACTTATAGTATCTGAAGCCCGAGAAAAAAAAATCATCTTTGTTTTTCAGTACAAAATAATTAGGACAGTGGCTCGTCACACACAAACCACTAAAAAACATTCACAGAACTTGCTTCCCCAGTATACTTTATCATTGCTTACTATCAGGTAATATTTTATCACAATGGCTCCAAACCTTTTCAGACAACAACCTCAGTTACCTTGGAAATTGTGTGTTCAATTTATTTCAAAAGCAGTAAGTGTTTGTTTCTGACAAAAGGAATTATTACCTCACCCACCTTACGTTTAGCTATCTTGCATTAGGTATTCATGCTTGCTATATGCTATTCATTAACTTGCGGTGTGCTTGGATTGACAAAGATGAATCCCTGAAATGCTGTATATTACATTGAAACCACAACTGATAGTGTTTACAAGCACTGGAATGACCTTTAGACTTGGCTGCCCCATCCATCTTGTGTGTGCCACCATTCAAAATCAGTGGACCTTTCAAAAGCAACCTGTAGTGTTGAGCATAAGTACTGAGCTTTTAACCCCTCTATTTGTTTTCATCATTTTTGTTTATTCTTTGAGTTAGCACAATAATCCCTGAAGCTTCAACAAGTTCTTGAGAACTTCTGCCTGTGGATTGCCTGCAAGTACTTTCCTTAGATGCCAAAATCACTGATTTAACTGGTATGTAGTTATGCTGCTTTGCAAAGACTTGCATAATGCAGTGATTAAAACAGAATAGGTATGTGTACGACATTGACCTTGTGTAATGGCTTTTTATTGTTTTTTTTTTCTATATAATGTCAAAGTTTTAAAAATTATCCCTGTTCACACGCACTTAAAAATGGCAACGTACATGCAAATAGTTTAAAACGCATGCCAGGTCAGTAATTGAGAAAAGAGATGCAACTTCCATGCTCACCAATTACTTGTCCTCACCCAACTAAAAGTAAATCTTTAAAATAACAATTTAGTTTCAATAAGACTTAGTTAGGTACTGCAGCTTCAAGGGACAAATTGCAGTAAATTGCTGGACGTTAAACACACATAAGATACTACAATGTATTCTGCCAGCTGTAAATATTCTAACATAGAGTGCACATTTTGAAAACGAAGCGGATCATTGTTTAAGTTTAAAAAATATGGGGCTATACTCTAGTGCTACCTTTTGGGACATTCATCAATGGGGTGATCCCCTCCAAGGTACTGGTTTTACAGCTTCAGAACAAACCTATATATTTTTTAAAACTGTAGTTACCTTGGAGCTCAACACCCTTTGGGTTACATTAGTGTACAGTACATTGTACCTTGACACGTAATGTATCCCTATTTTTGACAACGTTAAAGCTGCTTTGGAGAACGGAAAATAATTTCAGTATATTATAGTACAACACCTTCAGTACAGCATGAGGGCATATGTTGTAGAGGGGGACAACACGTGTTCACAAACACAGGTATCCAGTATGTGTGCTTTGGGGGCAGATAGGCCTGGACTGGCACACACATACGGAACTGTTTGTTGAGAAACATGCTTGTTAGTTCTGCTGCCTTTGACTTCTCCAACATTCTGTCAGAGCAGACAAAGAGATTTGCACCAGACATGGTGTGTTTTTCCATCTTTGGAAGAAAATGTGTTTGATGAAAGTATTACTCTGACAGCTGAGCAAGCTGTGCACTGCAATACCCACAAACAACGCCTTGACTACTTTTTCCAACATATACACCAAGCCTAATGTGATAAAATGTTATTACTGAAGGCAGAAAAAAAAGTTTATACTCGTTCCCTTCTATTTCTGTGCAAAGCTGACGAGTCTTATATCATGTCTTGTGTTTTTCTGCGGCCCAAGGAAGAGTTATTGATTTTTCAGATGGTCTATTACACCATGCCAGCAACTTCAAGTCAAGATGTAACTTTGTTTTTCGAATCATAGAAAGCACATACTCAAGAGTCCATTAGTGATGGGAAAATTATCCCCATTTCTGATTCAATAAATCCCTTCCCTTGTGTTGAGTAAATAGGGCGTAACGTCCTAACAGACCTCTTGATGCATTATTGCATAATTTCCCCCAGTAACCAATGCATCCGGCTGCACACATCCTTCACCTGCTGCTGTGCGAAGATGTCATTTACTCGCCTAACCTCGTAATACCTCTAAGCTGTGTCAAGGTTCAACAGTACTTGGTGACAGAGATGGACTGAGCTGTTAATCTCCCTAAACTGATCTCCTCAGACGCACTCACTCTGTCACCGATACCCCGAAGCAGCAGCCAGCTCTTCCCCCGAGAGTAGTGACAGGTGAAAGAACTGGATAAGTCTTATATCTTGGTATCGCTTCAGATCAGTCAGCATGAGGATGGGCGACTGGAACTGAGTTCTGTCAAGGTCACTTTTACAATTGTTCACTATGAACACTGCTGTCATTGTTTTGGAACAAACAAAAAACAGGCTGCATCTGCAGACATTGAGTGCTGAGGATATGGGGCATATAAAGAATGATGAGACTATGACATTTTCTACATTGTTCATTATTCCCCGACTCAGAAGTTACATTTTCATCATAATTTTGTGGTATTGTTTTGATGCTTGGTCAGCACCACGACAAAAAAACTACTTGACTGATTTCGACAAAACTTTGGGTAGGTACATGACAAGAACCCATTAAATGTTGGTGTTGTGCTTCATCAAAATGTGGATTCAAGATATAGTTTTTCTCTTTTGATAATGTGTAATCTGTGTTGTAATGTGTGAATTTACTGGAATAAAATGCAAACTGGTTGTATTTCTTTCTGTTGTTAGTTGAAAAAAACATGATGTACACAGTAATAAATACAATTCACAAATAAAGTACTGTAAAGTAAAAATGGCTCATTGTCTAACTATCCTCAGTAGAAAGTAACTTGGTAAAAGTAAAAAATTCCTGAGCTAAATTTCTCACAAAAAGCTACAAATTCCAGAAATAGTCCACCCCTTTATATCTTGATGTGCACTGGTTTGATGATTTGGTGCTGACCCAATGAGGAGAGTTCCGTCCTTTCTTATAGATCTGCTCACTACCAAGTGCCATTCTAGTTTTGTAGATTTTGTTTAAGAGAATGTTCTTAATCGTTCTAAAAGTGTTGTAAAAGAGCCCACCATCATGCTTGTATAGAGACAGACAATGTTTGGCTCAAGAGCTTAATTTATTTGGAGGACTTCTGTTCCATAACGAGCTTGTCTCCACACTTCTCTGTATTTTTAGCAAGCTGTCCTATTTATCCCGTTGTCACAGACATTGATACGCATTTGTCACTACCTCTGTAACTGGCTAAGTGGCGTAACACAATGTTTCGTTTCTCGATCTGTGCAATTTGCAAAAGATTTCCTGGCCTGTAACATCTGCATAAAACAAGCTCTAGATTTTTGTATCAGACTGCTGGCAACACATATTAAGACATAGACCTAATGTCCTGTTGACGTGTTACATTTCCTTTACTTTTCAAATGCTTAATTTTCCCACTGTATTCTTGCTGTGTCACAGCGAGGCAAAGGTTCTTAAGGAGCACTAAAGCTAATTGTGTGTTTGTGGACTGATTCGGGCAATCCATCAATCCCTCTAGCTTGTCATGTTAGACTACGTATACCTGATGAATACAAAGAAGAAATGGACATTACACAAACACAGTGATTAGGGGAAAAAAGCACATTGGGCTTTCATCCAGAAAGAGCTTCATTGATAATTACAAAAACCTTTTGGAAACCCAGTCATGGTGAGGTTTTTTCCAAATCTCATTCCCAGCATTTGTAAACAGACAAGCAAGATGTGTTTCATCTAATATTTGATTATGATTTGTGTATCTCATTCGTAGGGTCTTGGGCTTTGGAGGTTAACCGTTCGAGTTCCTCTGCAAATAGTTGTTGGAGAGATTCTAGTTTACATCCTGACTTAGAGGAAGTAAAATTCACCTTGGTGGCAGGGTCATTGGCACCCAATCACTCTGACATCTCTTCTTGCATTGCTGCATTATGTGTGGTAAGATATAAAATTGACTAATTATTTCTAAAGGTAAAATCTCAATGCAAAAATGACACCAATTAAGACATTCAGAGCTGTGATGAAGGAAAGCAAATAAGTTCTAAAGTGAGTGGATTCACAAAATATTTAAACTTCAGACCGTTAGTGAGGCACTTTAATTTTGCTGCCAGACAACTTTGTGTGTCACCTTCACTGGTGACCTCCGCCGATATATTGAGCAGCCTTTGAGCAGAGAAGGTGAGAATTCTTCTTCAAGGGAAATTAATATTCACAGAGGATGTCTTTCTCAGCAGCACAAATCTGTATGGAATCTCACCTCCTCTTCATTAATCAAGACAAGAATGCCCTGGTGAATCACAGTTGTTTACCTTCAGAGTTTGTTGTTTTCTCAGCCTGTTGGCTCAAGGCAAACAACATAAATCACATGAAAATACATGACTTAACTATCCACGGTGGTGGCGCAGAGACTTAAACTCATTTTTGGATTTCAGGAGATATGCAAGAAGGCTACACGTAGCATGTATTTATGTTTTTTATTATTGCATAATGGGACAGCCTTAATAGTAATATTATCCATCCATTTTCTTCCGCTTATCTGAGGTCGGGTCGCGGGGCCAGCAGCTTAAGGAGGGAAACCCAGACTTCCCACTTCGCAGCCACTTCATCCAGCTCTTCCGGGGAGATCCCGAGGCCTTACCAGGCCAGCTGTGAGACATAGTCTCTCCAGCGTGTCCTGGGTCGTCCCCGAGGCCTCCTCCCAGTGGGACGTGCCCAGAACAGCTGACCGGTGAGCCGTCTGGGTGGCAGCCTAACCAGATGTCCAAGCCACCTCATTTAGCTTGATGCGGTGGAGCAGTGGCTCGACTCTGAGCCCCTCCCGGATGATCGAGCTTCTCACTCTATCGCTAAGTGAGAGCCTGGACACCCAGCAGAGGAAATTCATTTTTGACCGCTTGTATCAGCGATCTTTTTCTTTCGGTCACGACCCACAGCTTGTGACCATAGGTTAGGTTAGGAACGTAGATCGACCCATAAATAGATAGTTTTGCCTTTTGGCTCAGCTCTGTCTTCACCACGACACATCGATACAGAGTCCGCATCACTGCAGACGGTGCACTATTCCGCCTGTTGATCTCGCGCTCCATTCTTCTCACTCGTGAACAAGACCCAGAGATAATTTAACTCCTCCACTTGGGACAGGATCTCTTCCCCGATCCGGAGCGGGCATGCCACCCTTTTCCGACTGAGAACCATGGTCTCAGATTTGGGGTTACCGTTCCAGCGAGAGTTGAAGATCACAGCTTGCTGAAGCCATGAGAATCACATCATCTGCAAAAAGCAGAGACACCATGCTGAGGCCAGAAAACCGGACCCTCTCAACACCTCGGTTGCACCTAGAATTTATGTCCATAAAGGTAATGAACAGAATCGGTGATAAAGGGCAGCCTTGACAGAGTGCAACTCTCACGAACATCCAGAGCCATTACGAAGTACGGCCGGATCTCATCCACCCCCGGTGTTTTGTTTTGTTATTGCAATTGTTATACATTGCAATGTTGTGGTCGTCAGAGGTCATCATGCTCAAAGACCTGGTTTGTTTGGTGGTCCTTGAGATCAATAATAACCAGTTTATTATACTTTTATTAATCCATTACATCAGTCAACCCCTGTGGGAAGTCTGCTTTGATCTGAATAATTTTAGAAATATGGCCATACAAGACAAGGATGAAATAAAGGACATTGAGAGGACAAAAATGCTCCTGGCTCAGGTTTTGCCTCGAATAAACTAATAAATTAAGAGCACCTCATTTTATGACCTTGGGAATGGAATTAAAATATAAATTCCTCCCTTTTACCTTTTGATATGTTCTCTCATTAAGACAGGACTGAAATTGCACCACCTGCTGCTTGGGGCTCTCTGAGCAATTGTTCTTTTACTGTGTTGTGCTTTTTCTAGCCAAGTGTGTAATCAAAATCGGAAGTGCTGTAATTAGATACGAGGTTGTTGCCTATTCCTGTGTGGGTATCTGCTGAACTGGGCGTGGAGTCAATATATTTTTGTCTGCATTGAACAAAGGTGAGTGCTCCAGCACATTTTTGATGTGCTATGTAACTGGTTGGGAATAACTTTTAGCATTTAAAATAGCTGTAAGGAGCATGGTTGTGTGAAGGCCCTGTTGGAATTGGCAAGTTTAAAAAAATAAGACCAGGGAAAAAAATAATAATAAACAATAATAATAATAATGATAGAAGGATTATTATCTATCCATCATCCATTTTCCATACCGCATTATCTATCTATCTATCTATCTATCTATCTATCTATCTATCTGTCTATCTATCTATCTATCTATCTATCTATCTATCTATCTATCTATCTATCTATCTATCTATCCATCCATCCATCCATCCATCCATCCATCCATCCATCCATCCATCCATCCATCCATCCATCCATCCATCCATCCATCCATCCATCCATCCATCCATCCATCCATCCATCCATCCATCTATCTATCTACTTATTTTACATTGGTCTTAACCATATGCCATCCATCCATCCATCAATCCATTTTCTGAGCCGCTTCTCCTCACTAGGGTCGCGGGCGTGCTGGAGCCTATCCCAGCTATCATTGGGCAGGTACACCCTGAACTGGTTGCCATCCAAACGCAGGGCATAACCATATGCCATTATTGAGTTATTCTGGCGTGCCGCCAGAAACTGGTGATCAACTGATCAACTGGTTAGCACATCTCCACAGTTCTGAGGACCGGGGTTCAAATCGTGCATGTTCTCCCCGTGCCAGCGTGGGTTTTCTCTGGCTATTCCGGTTTCCCCCCACATCCCAAAAACATGCATGGTTAATTGAAGACTCTAAATTGTCCATAGATGTGAATGTAAGTGCAAATGGTTGTTTGTTTATATGTGCCCTGCGATTTCACGGCGACCAGGTGAGGGTGTTACCCCGCCTCTCCCTCAAAGATAACTGGGATGGGCTCCAGCACGCCCATGACCCTTGGTAGGATAAAGCGGTACAGAAAATGGATGGATGTATGGATGGGCTAAAGTGTTGCTTCTGGCCATATTTGTTTGTTTGTCCATTAGTTTGTTGGTTAGCCTTCTAATTTAGGGTTTAGAGAGGATTATGAACAGTAGGGATTTGCCATTCTTAAACTGGTTAGTGGGCAGGTTCCACTGAAGTTACAGTAAAATGGTTATATATATATATATATATATATATATATATATATATATATATATATATATTTCATAAAACATTTCCCGTACTGAAATAGACTGTCAGAAAAGGTTGAGCAAAGAGGCTGTAGACATGTAAAGTCAATGCAAATAACAGCTTCAATGAGCAAGATAATATCACAGACCTGGAAAATATGACATATGTGACATATGTTTTAAATCTATGCCAATATTCACAGAGTACCACACTGTATTATCTTACAGTGCACATTGTGATGCTGTTCAGTCTCCTGATATGATGCTACATTTTTCAAAGTACTTTCTTCTACAATAGTATACCTTAGTGTCCAGTTCACACTGTAATTAGAATAAAGTTCGTAAAATTGCGTTGCAACTGTTAAAAAGAGAAGGAGATTAAGAATGACCTGTGGTCTTTCTTTCCCTCACACTGTTTTTCTGCCTTGACCTTTGACTGCACCTCATTTCCTTGGTGGAAGTATGTTGTGAGATGAGGAATTTTGGGAAAGGCACATACTGGTTGTCTCACCATGGGTGTGTTATGCATATGTGATGTAGGGTTAAATCTAACACACGTGTATATTGTGAAAATTTGGAAGAGTAGACTCAGGTCAGTGTTGGATTTCAACACGGTAGACCTCACATGTGAAGAGGAGCAACATGTATTTGATCCTGAGAGCAGCAGAGAAACCCAAGTAGTTTGTAAGTGATGCCATCCTTGTTGGGTCATGAAAAATTACAAGTATGCATATTTATGTAGTATTTACTGTATTTTTTCATTCTGATGAAGAAAAACAAGTAATAAAACAATGATTGTATTTGTTTTAATCTATACAATATACAGTGGACCCTCGCGTATAGGCTTTTTGGCAGATTCGCTTAGTCACTGATTCTTTTATCGTTATCGTTATCTTTATCTTGAATCTTTCTTAAAGAAATATGTTTTTGGGGGGGAACCAACCCTCGCTTTTCATGGAAGATAGATATATTTTTTAAATGCAATTATAATGGGTAGCAATTATTCAAGGGTTTTCGCAATTCGTGAAAGTGGGGGTCCTGTCATATCTGGGGAGTAACTGGACCCAAGAGCAGGCGGAGGCAGATGTAAAATGATAAAGAGTTTATTGAGGAAAGGTTATGGAAGTGCTCCTGGATGTGTTGGCGGGCAACGGCGTGGACAGGTGGCAGGCAGTGAACAGAACAGGCGGCTGGCTTGGTGGCAGGAATGACGTGGGTCAGGAGCACTGGGAACGAGGAGACACAAGAGTTAACAAGGGAACAAGGAGTTAAGTGGCTTACTTGAGTACGGTGGGCCGTGGTACTGCTAGGAGAGGCTGCAATACTTAGCTGAGGATTTCCGGGAGCAGGCAGGCTTATATACACCGGTGGTGATGAGGCTGATTGAAGACAGGTGCTGAAAACAGAGAGGGGAGGGGGGAGAGAGAGGACACACAGCGCCCTCCCGGCTCCAATAATGGAACTTCAGGGCAGTATATGACAGTAACCCCCTCTCAATGGACGCCTCCCGGCGTCCTGCCAGGCTTCTCCGGGTGAGCCGCGTAGAAGTCATCCAAAAGAATAGGATCGAGGATGAGCTTCCGGGAAATCCAAGAACGCTCCTCCGGCCCATCCAGGACTGTGACTTTTTTGATAATATGGTGTGTGGTGGTTGGTTGTAGTGTGCAAGAAGAGTTTTGAACGACTTGTGTGTTTAGTGTGTGTGGAAAGAAGCAGAGCAGGAAAGCAGACAGATAGGAGTGAGGATTCATGCTGGTGATTCATGCATGATTCCGTTTTTTTTCTTTTTTGTGTGTGTTGTTTGTCTAAGCAAAAGTGTAAAGAATGAAACAAAATACAATACACTTTTGACAATTCTTAACGACTACAGATCAAAAGAAGTACTTATCTAGAAGAGCCAGGGCGTGTTGTTGGCATCACAGTTGGCCGTCGACATATAGCTTGTCGACAACTGGCCACGCTCGTTTGCCTTTGTCGCAGTGATTCTTTATCAACGGGTACAAGATTTTACGCCTCTCATTGATTTCCTTGTGGAACTGATCATTCATTCCAAATTAAGTCCCTTTGAGCTCCCGACCTTTTGATTTTACAAACATTTTACAAATGAGCAAGCGGCTGGAGCTGTGGTGCGGCCGACACAACCTGGAGCTGAACACGCTCAAGACTGTAGAGATGATCGTGGACTTCAGGAGGCATCCTTCGCCACAGCTGCCCCTCATGTTGTCCAGCTGCCTTGTGTCAACCGTCGAGACCTTCAAGTTCCTGGGAATTACAATCTCTGAGGACCTGAAGTGGGCGACCAACATCAACTCCGTCCTCAAAAAGGCCCAGCAGAGGATGTACTTCCTGCGGCTTCTGAGAAAGCACGGCCTGCACTGGAGCTGCTCAGACAGTTCTACACAGCGGTCATCGAATCAGTCCTGTGTTCTTCCATCACAGTCTGGTTTGGTGCTGCTACAAAAAAGGACAAACTCCGACTGCAGCGGACAATCAAAACTGCTGAAAGGATTGTCGGTACCCCCCTACCCACCATTGAGGACTTGCACGCTGCCAGAACTAAGACAAGGGCGTGCAAAATCCTCTCGGACCGTCTGCACCCCAGTCACCAGCTCTTCCAGCTCCTTCCCTCAGGTAGGCGCTACCGATCAATGCAAACTAGAACTAGTAGACATTCCAACAGCTTCTTCCCTCTTGCGATCAACTTCTTAAACACCTAACCTATAATTCCATTACAACAAGCTGGAAATTTTTTGACTTGAGTTCGTTGTCACATTTCTGTGGGGCCAATTATGTATTACTCGTGCACTCACTGTAGTTGTCTCGCCATGCTGCACTATTTGCATATACTGGCCACTCATGCCAGAGTAGCATCTGCTCCATTTGGACACTGATTGAGGAGTATCTGTAACATTTGCACACCCAACATTGTCCCAGATGATCGCACTACTCGTCACTTTAAACCGCATACACTCCTTGAAGTCTCAGCGCCCTTTGCACAATGGTCATTGCACCGGACTATTGCAATATTAGTCATTTGAACTGCTCTAAGTGCTAGAGGAATCTGCATCTTTTTGCACAATTGTTTTTTGTCAATGTCTTTATGTCTCCAAAGTGTTCTGTAAATTGACTGTCTGTTGTACTAGAGCGGCTCCAACTACCGGAGACAAATTCCTTGTGTGTTTTGGACATACTTGGCAAATAAAGATGATTCTGATTCTGATTCCGATGATGGGAGGTCGTCGGTTTCCTGGGCGAGGGCCTCCCAATCGGTGAACATGGGGAAAAGTCATCTTGTCGACTGTATCTTGCTGTATCTTGAGCACGGACATCATAAACTTTTTAAGCTACATCTCTGGGTCTTCCGCAGCATTTTCTGGAATGCCCAAGAAAATGAGATTCTCGCGCATGCTTCTTGATAGAATGTCCAGTGTAGTTTATTTCATGAGTTTATATTCCAGTCTAAGAGTTTGTAGTTCTCATGACGTTGACATGATGTTTGATCGAAGCGCAGTATTATCTTGTCTAAGTTCTTTCACTTGTTGTTGCGTGAATTCCAAACTCTTTCTGAGTTCGGCGATCTCCTGGCGAAGCAAATCTAGTGTAATTGACAATTTCTTGTCAATTGAGAGGACACTCTTCTGTATCTCTGTCCAATCAAGTAAATCTTCAGTTGAAGTGGAAGAATCCATTTTCTTCCTCTTCAGTGGCAGCTCAACGCGATGGCTCTGATCCTCCATGACAGACGAGTTGGCGTTGACGTAGCTGCGTGGATGGCAAGTGGCTCTCTACAAGTTACCGCTGCTAGCGAAGCTGGCAAAGGAAAAGAGAAAAGAACGAAGCGACCATCTGCCGTTGAAAAAGGAAAAAGACTTGTGAAAAGAAAAATGTTATCTTGTAATAGCTGCTTTTTCAAGACTATGCAAGGGGCGCCACCATGTTTTTCATTTTCGGAAATCACGCAATCTCTCACGTTGTCACAGCATGCTCCCACTCCCTCCCTTCTCCAACTCCCTCCCCCAAAATAGCATTTCAACTATTAAGCAAATGCTGCATGGTCGACCAAGTATATCTATTCAGAGAGGTCACAGTTTAATATTTGGAAACAGTGTTCTCTCATTATTATGCACAGTTAAGCTGTTTTACAGGAGGTCACTTACTAAAAAATATGTGCGTATGTTATAGCTTCTGTTACACTTAATCATGCACAAGCAGGCTTTCTGAGTTTATGTCATGTTTTTAATTAGTGTCAGAGGAGAATTGTTATGGTAAAGATTCTCTAAAGTCAGGAAGTCATGAAGGAGCCAGTAATGAACAATTGAATAAACAGAGCTTGTGTGTACAGCAGCCTGACTTCATGCTAATTAAGATCAAATTGGCCTGCCTGGTATGTTTTCTATTAGATTTGCTGATGTATTTTTCATTCCATATTTGACTCTTCTTTTCTCACTCCAACTGTTCTTCTCTTTACTTCCTGCTTTTTGTGATGACCTGCTGATGCTTAAAGTATTTGTGTCATTATGTCTTTGATCCCTGTGTGAAACGTTCACTAAAAAAGCAGGACTTTCAAAGGAAGGAAAGTGGGTATTTTATTTATTTATTCATTTTATTTTGGAAAACCTGCATGCTGCTCACTTAACCTAAAACAGGTTAAATTTCAGATACCAAAAAATGTGAAAGAGAACAAGCAGGCCTTTTGTGCACACATAGTCAGGCTCAAAGCTGTGTTGAGGACTTGTTTTCCTTTTTAAAAACTAAAACAAAAATGACACCTAAAGTCACATAAAACTTGATTAAGTCTTCCTCCATTTGTTCGTCATGAATCCCTCATGTGTAATCAGAGTTAATGTTAAGTACACTTTTTCTTGTTTTTAATTGTATGGTGATTTTTATCACACAGTTGTCATCTAACCCTTGTGTAACAATAAAAGTTACAAAGTTGACTAAATCCCTTTACAGCCACATAAGCTACAGTCTAATTTTATTTTGGTACTTCTGTTATTTTTTTCATCACAAACTGTGGCGACCCGGTATACTCGGTAGAAGGTGTAGATTTAGACTCTACTGACCAATTGCGATAATGCTTCTTGATGGCGTCATCATATCTGCCCCAGTATAAAAATGCATATGTATCATGTGCCACACCAGCTAACGATGAGCTGCAGCCATGAATAGGGCGATACAACACGCCTCTTCGAGCTGCGTGCCTAGGGTGGCGCTCAGGCGAGAGAGAGGGGAGGGAAAAGAAGTTGGGAGGGAATTAAAAAAAATAAAACAAATAAAAGCCCTCGCGACATGCGCACCGCCACGATGGAGAAAGGTTTCTTGAATGGCGTCGTTCTCGACTGCGATGTGCAATACAAGAGTGGTGAGGGAGAAGAGAAAAGAGAGGGGGGGAATCCACCGAGGGATTAGCATTTTGCGCTTGCATACTCACCAATCTTCGTCTCCATTGCCGTAAATAAGCAACAATATGTATCAGGAGGAGCAGCGATAACTGAATGAATACCTATCCACCATTTGTAATGCAGAAGAGATGTATAACCACTTCCAGACAACACTTCAAGCAGGGAGACAATGAGATGATCTGATCAGGCCAATGCCAATCAGATAGCATCGACGCCATGGTGAGGTGAACCTTGATTGGGTGTTGATCCAATGCAGCTGGCTGCCTTGGATCACATCCACATTAAACCACCAAAGACATTGTAAAAGACAGACATCCTCTCTGCAACTGGCCTTAATCACTGAAATGCACACCTCACTTGCAAGTGCACAAGAAATGAAAATATAAACGTAGGCACATGTTAAAAGACCATTCAATCATCTTCGTGTATGTACACATACTGCATTGCACGCTGCAGATTTACTCTAAAAGGGTCAACACTGAGGACAGAATTAGATGGAGATGCCATCTGTGCGGCACGTTCCTCTGGCATCCGACAGATGCCCCTTTTGCCACTTATGATCTCAGAGCCTGATGGAGGTCCGGCATGCAAGAGAATCATTTCCACATGCCTGTCGCGTCTTTATTCAGATGTGTGAACAGAGGCAGAGAAGTGGTTAAGCAAGTAGCCCTCCACACATTTCATCCTTTATGGGCTCTCCGTATCGAAAAGTCATCACAGTTTAAATTAAGAGGAGACAGCTTCTTAACTGGCCTGGAAAATGTAATGTGACAAAGCAAACAACTGACAATTAGGGCCATAGCTAATGTTAATTTAATGTTTCTTGGACCACTGCAACACAGTGTTAATGAAGACCTTCCAGTTAATGTGGAGTAAAGCATAATAATGAACACAGACAGTGAAAGTTCTTCGTCAATATCTTCCTATTACCCCCTTGAATATCGGCTTGCACCTCTATTCTACAGATGATAAACATCAGTAGTCTCATTTTGAAAATGGACAATTTCAATTGTTAACAGCCCCTAAACGAGAGGTTCAGAATTTGATATGGAATTAGATCATTTGTCCAGTCAGCGGGTTGTAGTTTTTATATGGACAAATACATTGGTGCATTCATTTACTATTAGAACTATCAGTAGATATGTTTTAAAACAAATATTTGTAACGACTGAAAGTGAAGTTTTTTTTTTCTGCCTTAGACAGATGAACTGAATGACTCTTCTTATTGTTCATCTTTGTTGAATTTCCCCCATTGTGGAACAAATAGCCATTGCATTCTGTTCTATTCAGAAGCCCACGTAGGCTCTAAACGAGTGGTTCTTAAAATTTTGACTTCAAGTACCACCTCAAAGAATTATTGACCAAGCACCACAACCATGACCAACAATAAAATACAGCGTGGTAGGCCCAAGTGTTCATCAAAAATGAGGCGGGGGATTTTTATTCCTAAAAAGTATATTTTATACTTTTGTTAGCCACTGTAACCTTATTATTATTTTTATCATTAACACTGTGCTTACATTTTTAAAAAGTGGCAACAATTTGGCATATCACAGAGAAGAGCCTTAAAAAGCCTGCTACTTTTGAAAGAATAAAAAAAAATTACCGTCTACTGTATGTAAAGTAAGGCTCTGAAATTATGAAAAATAAGGCCCGCCCTCCAGCTGCAGGACTGTGCGGACGTGTCCGCTGAAGTTGCTGGAGACAGCCCTTTACTTGTCAATCAAATATCTTCACTCGTAGGCTACACTATATGCTCAAGTCTCTGTCGTCAGCGACTGGCTGAATAGCGTGTGCTGCTGTGGTTAAGATGAATAAAAAGTCAACTTTCCCGTGTCTCTAGTATGTGGGGGACCCACACACACATCTCAGAGCAAGGCACTGACTATCCCGCCGCAGTCGAGTGAGCTCCTTATTTCGCTAGCTTGTAAGCTCGCGGGCTAGCGAACGTAATAACCAGTTAATATTCCCTGAAGTGTCTCTGTTGTTTGGATCTGGACATGGAGCGAGGCTGTCGAGTATTAGAAGGAGCCAACACCGGTCTGGCGGTCCGCCGCCGGTCCACGTGCTCATTAGCGGCTACTATGTACTAGCCTAGCTGTTAGTAGCAGGCCACTTCGCAGTGGAGGTGTCCAACTTGCTGTCGTTTTGCTGCATGAGCCGCACACGAGTCACCAGAGACACAAATAACACAAAACACTATAGGGGAGATGCATTTTTCGGGTTATAGGCATAGCTTTATGGCTAACTGCGTGATGTAGTGGTCAGAGTAACTCACACTTCCGGCAAATAGCCATAGATGTCGCGCCGTATTTATATAGTGGGGGAGGGCATCATGCCAAAAAGTATATGCCACAGCCCTCTTTTGTCAGGGGGCTACTTTTTCACCCTGCCCAAAAAAAATCTGGCCAGCTGAGCTGGTGAAAAAGTGTTTCAAGCTTTCAACAATTCAATAATAAATTGTTCTGTCTTTGTTTTTGTCAGCACTTACTTTCAAACATATTTAATATATTTAGAAACAAAACACGAAAATTACTTCAGTGTGTCTTTAAATATGGTATAATAGAAAACTTTACAGAATGATCCAATTGGAATTATTGCACATACATTCAAATTACACCCAAATATGTTTGAAACAAACATTTATAAAAGATTAAATGGTATGTGTTATACTTGAAAGTTAAATGCAACTAAACTGTTCTTAAAAGTTGAAGCCACTGTAACGTTAAGTACAGTTTGAATATTTAATGCAATGATGCTTTTGCATCCCACAAGAGGGAGCTCACATACCATGAGTGGTACTCGTACCACACCTTCAAAATCACTGCTCTAAATATTTAACAGAATGGATAAATGACTGATTTGATACGAATTTTTTTCTCAAGGGAAAAATGACATTTTGTTGAGGTTATTTTTAGAGGCCAAAGCTCTGAAGGACCAGATGCTGAAGCATCTGACCAATCATCTTCCCAAAATAATCAAAGTCACTTTAGCCCAACATCTCATAGAAGAACAACTTATTCTCCTAAAAATATTAACAAATGACATCCACTTTTTTTATGGCGGCGTAATGAGTGGAGGCTTCAGCCGAGCACTTCAAGCTGAGGAGGCGAAGTCAGCTGTCATCCTTTGTGGACTCTAACAATGAAGGTATAAGCATTACAAATGGGTTTTCGCTTCTAACGAGACGTTAGCCCGAGTATCACATGGAGCTTTTAATCGTCCGTAACATGCTCTGTGGGAAGATAAAGTGAGATAACAAGCAAAGTCTTGAAACTGAAAGGATGTCTTGCAGAGAGTGTCGCACCATGATCTTGGCACAAATACAGTGGCATTTTGCACAATTCATTTCCAGAATTTAAAACATTATGATAAACAGCATTTGTTACATCTTCCTTTTTCATTGTGCAGAACATTGGCTTCTGTGAGGCTTTATAATACAAATTAAGTACTGTCTTTACGTTTGTAAAATCCCTTACAATTACTGTAATATATATATATATATATATATATATATATATATATATATATATATATATATATATTTAATTGTTCAGGTGTCAGAACTATAAAATCAAAAGGAATTAATTCAAAATTATTTGTTTCTTGATGGTGCAGTATTAGTAAAAATTAAACAT
Source organism: Phycodurus eques (assembly GCF_024500275.1). Lineage (NCBI taxonomy): Eukaryota > Metazoa > Chordata > Actinopteri > Syngnathiformes > Syngnathidae > Phycodurus > Phycodurus eques. The sequence goes on along the minus strand of NC_084532.1, from coordinate 11,310,185 downwards.
ATCTGGGCTGTTAGCTATTATATCGAAGTTATAAAAGCGTATGTCAACACCAGATCCAAGTTCACTTTCCACCAACGTCCACTCCCTGCTTTGTTTTCCAACCCGTACTGACAATAAATTAATGGGCTCCAGCAACACTCAGCACTCAATCCGTGAGTGGCACCCCATTGATTTCAAGGTGTACTCTTCGGCATATATGGCTCTCTGAATAACCCTTTAAGGTGCATGAAGAGTGCGCAGACAGTTCGCCACAAGGATGAACCTCAGTCTGGATAAATATTTCAACACTTTGACTTTGCTTATTGATTAGGGCGGTAATTTCCACACATGCCACCCCTGGGAGACAGACACTAATGATGCTGGTTCCATCAAGTCCAGCCAAGGCTTTCTCACAAAGATGTCTTGTCAAATGTTACGTTAAAGACATTAACAGCCGTAGAACGTGTTGTGATGGTTTCTTTTTTCTTTTTCATGAGCAAAGTTTGTTTTTGGACTTTTCTTTCATTGTGCATCTGCATGGCTTTGTCCATTTACTTGTGTGCAAGTAGAACCTGAATTGTTTTGAATCTGGGTGAGTATTATATATTATTTTTCATTATATACAGTATTTTGGAATGTCTCCATTAAAAATGTCTACCTAATTATAAAGAAATCCCATTTATATCTCTGCAAGTTATGTCTACTTTAGCTCTCTACAGTATATTTTGTGAATTACAAAATTCTTCACTATGAGTGTGTAGGTGTAGTGTGATGGCTTATTTTAATTAGTTTCAAATTTAACAGGGGAAATCTTAATCGCAATGTTCAGATGCAAGAGTTAAGCCCCATATTATTCTTAGCGGAGCCAGGTTTTAGGTTAGTGAATTTTATATGTTGAATGTAAAAATGTTACAAGAAAGTTTTCTGCATTTTTTAAAATCACCATTTTCATTGTTTTTACATTTTTCTTTTACAAAAAAATGCCCTTGCCCCCATTTATTCCCTTTCTCATTCATTACATGTGTATTCAATGTTCTAAATGTGCTGTTCATTGGAATGCAATAGATTAAGTTAACAGGATCGTTTTGAGTATATAGTGGGTTTTTTTAATTTTCCAATAAGACCAGGGATACAACTGGTTTTCAAAATGTAAAAAAAAAAAAAAAAAAACGACAGTGGTGCATAATTTGTATGAATATCTCACAAACAACTTATTTCCATTTTTTGCCACATTTGAGAAATAAAATTCACATTAACTCAAAATTTGGTCCTTTTATGAATAATTTCTGGCTTTGGCCTTTGAATCCAGTTTTAACCAAAGTTGCAACAGTATGTGTATGGCAAATGGAAACATTTCATATTTATATACGGTATTTCCCCCCATCAGAAACAGAATTAATTCAGAATCTGTATGAAGCAGTACCTAGTTTGAGTTATTCAAATCATAAATTTGAGCTTTTACTCACTTTTTCCAGGTAAAAACATTTAACCCTTGGCAGATGTCTGCATTCTCTGAGTGCTCTTGTTTATGATGATTTTTTTGTCCCATTTCCCCAAACCATGTAGGAGGACAAATGAACACGGTGAAATGTATTCTTCTCACTTAGCAACTTTAACCCTTAAACTGCAGCAGGTCATTCCCTCCCAATCCTATGGTCTCTGAGCCCGCGGCATTGCCGACACTGATGCATTTGCCCTAAGCATTCCGATGGCTTGTCACTTTTCTTGCCTCTGGCAGGAGGAAGCACTTGAAATCCCAGTTGTTTGTATGTAATGAGTGCCTCCTCCTCTAAAAGCGAACTCGTATTGGATTTTGTGTGTCCCCCATGGGCTCCATAAAGAGTAAAATATCTCATGAAGACACTAGCCACATGCTGCGAAATAGTGGTTTAATATATGTTGTTGTGTCTCACATTCTCTGGGGTGACGAGCTGATGAGAGCTTGTTTCCCACCTGTGGGGCCACAGTATCAATTTGTGCTAACGCAAAGGCAAGTCAGGCCGGCCTCAGCAGCGGGAGAGCTGAGAAAGGGAGTGCTGAAGTGCTAATTACCTCTCCGTTAATGTGTGAGCTGACTTCCTCCTGTTCATCTTGGCCTGGCGCCTCACACCATCAGCATAATGAGAACATAATTTTTTTACTCTGAATACCTAAATATCTTCTTAAGTGATCGATAATGCACATCATCATAAATCACATCTGGGATTGCCTGATATTATTCCAAAAGTCAATACTATGCACCACCAACGACTTTGGAGAGCGACTAATGGTGAGATATGGCTGCCTTTGGGGAGATATGAGGGATCTTCATGCATATGTATGCTGCAAAGTTTCTAACCCTCAAGCTGTAGTGAGATGGTGGCTGGTACTCGGCAGGCACTTTCGGGCCCGCTGTGTGGCATCGGGCCCAGCAGGAAGAGCCATGTAACTGGTGTCTGGTGGCGAGCTTGGCCACGTAAATGCACCATTAATTCTTAATGCAATTACGACGGTATCCAGAAGAAAAAATTAAGAGCATGCATATTTAGCAGACCCTACAATATATTTGTTTCCTTCTCGAAACACAGCAGAATTGAAAAGAGCGCCTCACTGAAACCAAAAATTGTATTACAAGAATAAAGTCATAGATTTAGGAGAAAAAAGTTGTAATAACATGAGAATTTGTTGTCAATCTTATGAAAATAACCAGAAATATGATTTTCAGACTTTATTGACTTTGCCAGGGAACATCGTTGTCTCTCTCTCTCTCTCTCTCACACACACACACACACACTTGGAGAATGGATCTCACTTCACACCAGGGAACGTCATTTATGTTGTAAAAGCTCATGTTATACGGCACTGCATTTTTAATTGACCATTACATCTGCAACGTTGCAATGCTGTTCACCTGCGATTTAAAAACTAGTGGCTGACAGTCAGCCACTCATGAAAACTAGTTGCAGATCCCGCACACTGCGTGACAATTGTGTTGGGAAATTTATGTTTAATATATACATCAAATATTACTTTAGTTTTAGACAACCTTCACATCTGTGTGCATAACACTTGTCTCTAGTTATGTTAGACAACCTTCACATGCCTTATTGTTATGCTTTTATGTTATGACTACTAGCTGCTATTCGGTAAACATAAGTTGAGTGCAGCTGGACAAAGATAGTTGTTTTGTTTTCTTTCTCTGTCGCTCTCACCTCAATATAACAAAGGGTTTTTTTTGTCTGGGCTTCAGTAAGGGGTGACAACTCGTAAGACTTGTACCTTTTCCTCTCTCTGCAAAGACACAATTCAGTGCCGTTGGGTCGTGACGCTCGGTGGGCAGCCTCTGGAGGTAAACACTGGCTGCTAGTCTCAGACTATTGTGTTAGTATATATATATATATATATTTTTTTTTTCAATTCACAAAAAAAGGTAGTTGGCATTTCATATATCTGCTGTTGTTGTTAATGTTATCACATTGATTACTTTGTGTTAACAAAGGTTAAATATTCTCCTCCTTTTTTGACTTGAATTATTGTAGGTTTTGTCTATTCTTCTATTTTATGGAGAGATGTGATCCAGCTTTCTCTGGCAGAAGCACACTCGATCAGCTGCAATGATTACTTGTTCATTGGACTTGAACAGTGACTCTCCCACTGCAGCTTCTCCTGCAATAAATCATAGAAAAAGGGAGGAGATACATTTGTACACGTCAAATAGCATGATGTCGATTGTATTACCCATTTGAGTTTTTGCATCATGAAATTGCTGCTATTTCCAAATGTTTCATAGGAAAAGAGATAATTGAATATCATTAATTATTGTATTTTTTGACATCCTTTGCAAGTGATACACTACAATTTCAATTGCTTTATTCAGTCAGAATTTGAAGAGTTGGTCTTTTTAAAATATGCTCATTTTGAATAGGTCAGCACAGGGAGAAATGTGTGTAAATATTTTATATCATGCAGTATTTTTAAAGAATGTAATTGGAATACTTGTACATGTCACTGCTATTTTGTTTACATGCTTTTCAAATGTACATTATATTTTATGGCCTCTAAAATGGATTTTATCAGTACAAAACAGCAGAACTGAGTCAGTTTTGCTCCTTACTATGCGCATTCCTTTGCAATGGACTTGGGAATACAGCTGTGGAGGCACCTGCATACGCATTTGCAAGCTCGAATTCACAATCTCAAAGGAATTGTTTCCAACTCCTGATTGTACACCTGTCACCCTGCACGATTTGCTGGGTATTGTCAAATTGTAACAAATGATTGGTCAAATTCCAGCCAATCACACAGATTGACAAGAGGACTCAGATTGACAAGAGGAATCATTTGTGTCAGCCCTGCCGCGCATAAGGTGACGGCTGGGTAAGTTAGCGTCTGTATGGCTAATACATTTGAACCTGATTAGCGTATGGAAAGTGTCAGCATTTTTGGAAGGAGTGCTGACATCAAGCAGAACATCCTCTGTGTAGTTGGAAAGTTTTTGTACGTTCAAGTCATTTGTGTGTGTGGGTGTGTGGGGAGGTGAACGTAAGGAGTGCATGAGAGTGTGTTGTGTACAAGTGCTGTGTGAAGGTAGGGTCTGTTGGATTCACGTGTGTGTGTCTGTGTGTGTGTCTGTTTGTGTGTGTTACCCTATGGACCCAAACGTGAGGTGCTGAATAACAGGCCCTTTTTGACAGGCCGGGACGCTGAGAGCTGTCAGCCCCATCGCAAGGCTGAGGATGAGGAGTAAGAAAGAAGGCGAGTGGGAGAGGAATAAAGAAAGAAGGAAGAGGGGGAGAGGAAGAGAGAGAGGGCATTTAGAGAGGGTGCTTCTTGTCTTTGGACTAATAGGAGACCGGCGTTGCGCTTCTCCAGTAAGAAAAGACAGTCGAACTCTCTGGACAGTTAACACAGCGCTGTCTCTCAAAGATTTCCTGTCAGATGATGTCTATAAGAGGAGTCAACTTGTCGATAGCACATCGAGGAAGAGAGCAATCGAGGGAGCGGGAGGAAGCAAAAAACCTCCTGGAGAATCTCTTCATGAAAACTGAGTTGAAGTTTTTTTTTTTTTTTTTTGCAAGAACATGCTCTGTCGCACTTAAAATACAATAAAGTTAGCTCAAGGATAAGGAAAATAAAGCAATTAAGGACAAGATTATTATTATTAATGCAAGATTAATTAGATAAGATGCAGCAGTTTGTACGTCATAACCATCAGGTTATTGGCAGAATGTCTTCCATTTCAGTCGTTTTTTCCCACCCACATATTCATAAGCACATTCAGAGCGAAATGTTAAACAGAGCAAGCGAGAGTGGGAATGTTTAAATGTAGATGTATATGAATAATAAACAGGCATGATGAGATGGAGTGAACATGAAACATCCCGCTGCTGTACATTTGCCATTGCTGTTCATCCGTCTAATGTGCTTTGAATATATTTTCATCTCCAGCTATTGGTGTACTTCTGAGTGAAGTCTGGCAAAAATGCATGAAGATAGAAACTTGGTTAAAGTTTGCAAATGACTGCAGGTTGACAAGAATGATGAAACATGGTACAATGGTGTTGAATTTACTGAAGTATTAAAATGTCTCAATAAATGTTTTTTAAAAACACGCAGAGCAGCAACTATTATTCTTTTAATTGTATTCTTCAAGTAACATACAGTACGTTTAGTGGTACCAGGCATTAAAATTAGGCTTTAAACGATCAGGATTTTTGGGGCCGATCACAGATCACAGAAAATGGATGGCTGGATGTTTTTGGACATGTTTTCCATATTGTGGCCGACTGGTTAGCACATCCGCCTGACAGTTCTGAGATCCAAATCCCGGCCATGGCCTTTCTGTGCCCTGCCACTGGCTGGTGACCAATTTAGGTTCTATCCCGCCACGCACCCAAAGTCAGCTAGGATGGGCTCTAGCACATCCGCAACCCGAGTGAAGACAAGCGGTACAGAGAATGGATGAATATATATATATATATATATATATATATATACACAACCAAGGTAACTCAATGTGCTTCACATGATTAGAAGCTTTTAAAAACAATGAAAAAACAGCTTATAAACATTTAAAATAAAAAGAGAATTTTTTTTTTAATTCAAATACAATTAAAATAGCATACAGTGCAATAAATATAATTTAAAAGTGGAAATGCTCTAAAAAGCACGGGAAAAAAGAAGAGCTTTTAACCTGAACTTAAAAAGTCTCAAATATCATAAAAATAATACAAATTGTGGTGGCAGTGATCTGTGGTGACTCTTGCATTTTAATTGAGGCATTACTGGGAAACATAAATGACTTTAGAGAGCCACCAATTCACAGAAGCAAAGAATCATGTTTTTAATGAAAAAAGTAGAATGCCAACATTACCATACATTGCTAATTGGGTGCTTTACCTCTAGTTTCAAAATGCGGTATTCGTACAAAATAAATGGTCTACTTGGAGGTGCGTCATTGACAATAAATATCACTGAGGTGTTGTTAAATGAGGAAAAACAGTGCAGCAGTGAAATGAGGCTGAATTCATTTTGAGTGGGTGCAGCCAGTCATTTATATTCAGCTTTTTGACAAGGCTGCACGGACAAATGCATTTCATCTAATTAGCTGCGGTTGCTACAGAACATACAGTATGTTGCTGCGTATGTGAGTAGACAAGACCATATTAGGTTGTTTCGTCATACTTGTAGCCGTTGGCAGGAAGAGTGGACTTGCAGATCACATAAGACTTGATTAATTTGCATTTGAGTTAATCTGATCTGGAGATTAAATAAAAGCGCCTCCATTTTGACAGTGTAACCTCACCTTTGACCCCACCAGATTTGCTCCTTAAGTATGAGTGATGCTTTAAGCCCTCAGCATGGTTTGAGTGGTAGTGTGCACGAGATGTAATCTTTCATTAGGAAAAAAAAAAAAGGGTCTTCTATCAAAGCCTTGAATTTAAGACCTTTTAGGTAAAAATGTAAGTCTTACATAAATATTTGTGTTTTTTTTTTTATTTTTGATAATGCAAAAACTTAGAGGCGGTGGAACTTTGGCATAGCCCCCTCTCTCCCCCAACTTTTTGCCCTGCCTTTGGCGTGCCCCTTTGCTTCTTTTATCACATATGTTTTCAGATCCCCTTGTTTATTGCACTGGGTGATTCCTATCTTAGCATGTTGCTTATCAATAGCAAAATTACATACTGTATATCAACCCATCAAAGAGTAAAATGAGCAAGTGAGAAGGGTGCCCTCTTTGTTGCAAGTGCCCCCTGAGCAAGATTTTCCGCTCCCTTTGCCACAACTGAAGAGAAAAGTGCGATGATCTCCAAATAATTACAGTAATTTGTACAGTAATTTATAGAGACATTCCTGCAAACTAGCGACGACCGTGTTGCCCATGTCTTGTGCAATATGGCCAAGTCAACAATAATAAAAGTAATATATGAAGAAGATAATGGTAATAGAGGAAGAATTGAACTGGATAATTAACTGCATTTCTGAAGATGTGAAGTGCCTCTTCCCGCCAGCAAAAGCAGTAATCTGCCTCGCACATTTGTCATGTTTTTTTCATTTGGGGTTAACTTCTCTTAACTCTTAAATGACAGTTTGACAATATTAAACACTGAAAAGCTTGAAATCTTTGCATGAGATAAACTCGCTTTCGCCCCCTACACTTCCCCGTGTGTGTCCAAGTAAAGATGGAGGACAGTTTATGATAGCGACATGCAGTACGATGATGTGGTTAGTACATCTGCCTCACAGCTCCAAGGTTTGGGGTTCAAATCTGGCCTTCCTGTGTGTAGTTTGCATGCTCTTGCTATTTTCTGGGTACTCTAGCTTCCTCCCATATTCCAAAAACATGCATGTTTGTTTGACTGAGGACTAAATTGTCCATAGGTTTGAATGTGAGCATGAACAGTTGTCTATATGTGCCCTGCGATTAGCTGGCGTACCCCGCCTCTAAACCTTAAGCCTGCTGGGACAGGCTACAGCTTACCCGTGGCCATAATGAGGACAAGTGCTGTAGAAAATGGATGGAAGGTAAATGGCGACATATTTGACCCTAGAACAGGTGGCCATTGTCATTAATGTCCATTGTTATTCATGAATATTGAAATTGAAAGAAGAAATCAGAGCAGGGTGTTCGACATTTCGATTTTAATAGCAGATTTCTCTTTCTTTTCTTAAACAAGCAGCAATCAGTACATTAACTCATATCACTGAAGGTCTCCAGTTGGGTACCAGTAATCCTCGGCTTCCTATCAGAATGTGTGGGAATGTGTGTCTCTTTCTATTAAATTCTTAAAGGGGGTATGGGGGGGTTAATACAATTTAGCCCTGTTTGCCTGTGGATGTGATTATTTGGGGAATCGTTGTCAGCCTGCAGGCTTTGGCGCACTCTCACCCAACTATTAAGTGGGACGATGTAGCGTAGACTTCCCGGGCAGCGCCATCATTTTCCTCCCACGGTATCTCGCTTTAATAAATGCACAGAAATGAAAGAAGGCTTGATGCATTATGAATTTGTTTCTACATATCACCCTCAACCCTCAGTTCTCATTTCATCCGTTTCTAGCACGCTTCATGGCGTAGTCCAAATTGTGTTGCACACAAATCTCTTCTGTCAAGTACATTCAGTTATAGTTCCCACAAAGGGACAACAGATATGTGGCCATGGTCCGTTGCTTGGGGTCTTCTCAAAGCGCTACCAGCCTCATTGCACCGAGTAAAAACATTACTTATTTAATGCAACAAAAATAACATTTATTTTTACTAATATCTGTGACATGGTAGAGAGAGGGTAAAATATCATTTTTAAAAAAGGGCACAATTGTCACCTAAAGTATTGTTCTATGCCCTATCAAAGCAAAAAAAATTTTAAAAAAGTGTTAATTTTCTGGGATGTCTAACTCAATATGCTCATTGTCATAGAACATCTTGGAACATCTTGGGACATTTTTAAGCACTTAAAGCAGATCAATGACATCAAAGAGACTACACGATGCCTAACGCAGTGTTTTACTGAATAGAAAACAATAGAGCGGTGGTTCCCAACCGGGGTTAGGGTTGTTGTGTGAAATCATCAGGGGTGGTCATCAGGATGGCAAATTATCCTACTTCAATTAATTTGTCTGAAAATTATTGTTCATTCATTACAAATGAATCTTTGTTCTTCTATCAATGCCAGCAAAAAAGGAAATGCTCTTCCATCGGATGGCAGAAGTTACAATCAACCTGTTTTAAATTAAACAGGCCCAGATTTTACTGAGAAGAGATCCACATTATTTTGTTATTCATACTTTTTGTGACATTTTTGTTTGGTGGTGTGCCGTGAGATTTTTCTAATGTAAAATGGGTGCAATGGGTGGATCTCGACCTTGACCTTATGATACATATGACCAAACTTTATGTGACATCCATGCATTATTCAGTAGGAAATTCTGCTAATGAGCTAAACAATAACATTTAAAATAAATTGTGGATTCTCAGTTTTTTGGGCTCCATCAAAAAGTAAGCGGTTCATAATTTACCACTATTTTTTGGGGATGATGTGGCTTTTTTACTGAATCCTGCTGAAAATAAAGAAACGGTGACCACCACATAATGATTAGCAAAGTGCACTATGACTGTTCTTACTCTACCTGGGCCAGTTATTTTAGTTATTTAAAAGTACTATACTCACGTGAGAAAATGATCATCTCATGGTACATGACATTTGCATTGGCATTGTTGAAAGAATACACTACAGTAGTTGTATACGTGTCTTCTAGACTCACATAATCTCAAAAGTATGATTACAAAAATGGTAAATTAATTTTAAAATCCTATTGGGTGCGTTTGTATGCTAACTTAGCACCATGTACCACCATGGATCAGTAATCAAAATATGGCTACTGCATACTTGTGCAATCAGATATTACCCTAGTACATCCTGTAATGAAATCAACTATTGTTCTCCCAATTTATGATAACATCAATTTCTATGAAAATGGCGACGTATGCATTATTTTCTCTTAAAGTGAGAAAATAATTTACTATCATCATGTGACAGACCTCTAAGGTTTGATTTGTACAGCGAGTGGTTGATGCCTTGCCTATGCTTTTATGTGACACTTATGTTCCAATGCAACTCAGGCTCTGCACCTCTGCCATTTTGGTTCTGCCTCAAGTGTCAATGAAACTACGGGGACATGGAGTATAATGAGGTTTATATTTAGCTGTAGTTTCACTTGTTTGGGCGTGAGCTCCTGTCAAAGTCCTTTTTTCCCCCCCAACTGTAGTGTGTAGAGTATAATTCTTTTGTGAACATCAACATTCACTTGCAGGTTTTAGTCCTCCTATATATATATATATATATATATATATATATATATATATATATATATATATAAACTAATATATAATATATATATATAACTAATAGGAGAGCTTCTACGATGACTGTAGTAAATTCATATTAAAGGGCTATATTTCCATAGATGGGGGATCTGAGCGGAGTGAATTGATATGAATTGAGTTGATATGAACATGGAAAGCTGTTGATTGTATGAAATCAAATACTAGGGTTAGAGTGGGTTCACAAAGCAATTTATGTCCAACTTGTTAATGCACCGCAAAGTATTGAGTAAAAAAATGACTGAGGGCAAATATAGCTAGTGTGTAACATTGACTAAAAATACAACATGGAAAATGAAGGACCTGAATACTAACAGGTATAAGTGAATGAATTCAGTGGATATCAGAACTTAATAGGACTAGTGAATTTTTCAATATCAGTTTCCTTACTTGGTATGATACCCTTCACAGTTAGACCATCAACTTGAAGCTTGAACGTTGACATGTTCCATCGCTTTCCATTTTTAACTTCCAATTCAATCATTAGAGCAACTATGTTTATCTAATTGTCTGTACATGATAAACAATGTAAAGTCAACATTTTAAATCACAGGGAACATTAAGGTTGTTTATATTTTTATTTTAATTCAGGTTTAACTATTGCCATTTTTTACTGCTAAAACCCGAGATGTACCTTTTCAGTGTTATGCAATGAATGTTTTTCTATTTGTGTAGCTGTAACAATAGATTAGAAACATACTTCTTGTTCTTCAGATGAAGTGTACCCTTCTGTTGTAAGTGTTTTGAGCTTTGTAAAGGTAGACTACTTGTAAATAATACAACTTATATTTAATACTTGTTTTAGCTTGTTTGTACTTCTGCATGTTTGCATTATTGGTTCTCACTAGTACATTTACATTGTGTGTCATAACTGTTTTGTGTGATAAGAATGTTTGCATGTGTGCATGGATTGTTAATAAACGATAATACAGCCATTTAGACCTGTGCGTAATTTTGACACCAGCGGTTTTTGCCAGTGCCTACGTCATGTTGCAAGCACCATGAACAATCCACAGTGCACCACACAACATCAAAAGTTTTATCAACAAAGTGAAAAAAAACGTTTGACATGAGGCCTTTATAATCGGAACTGAATCCAAGTTTAATAATAAGGATTAAAGTATGCACGTAATCATGACCACATCCTCAACACTGCTGTGACTCGTCAAAATTACCAGCGAGCAGGAGAGACAGAAAACAGCCTGTGCACTAGCGATAGAAAACGGTTGAAATTCACCAATCATTTCTCCTTCAACGAATCAAACAAGAAACAATCTAATTCTATACAAACTCGCTTTTCATCATTGCTAGTCCGTTTGAGATCGAAGCTTGTAACATTTTGACATCATGTTCTTGAAAACACTTATCAGGTTCTACCGGCCCCTCCATGTTCCCATCAAGCTCAAATGCTGCCTTATGCCGGTCGTATGTAAGCCGAAAATGGTTCTGGGTGATCGATGTCGTAAAATAGTCGACCATTTTTGTTAATTTGTCCAAGTCACTCGAACGAAAATATGACCGACACTTAAAAATATAAGTCAATATTGACTCTTACTCCTTCTGAAGCAATTGATTGATAACTTCTATGATTATTTCTGGAGATTATTGCATCAATTCCAAATAGCCGTCGTAAAATGGTCGTTGTTTGTTTACAGTTATGAAATTGAGTGGCCGCTTGCTCGTAACGCGTTTTGACTGACAAAGTTACGATAATTGTGTAGCGTTTATTGGGGGACATCAAATTTAAGCTTAATTTAGAAGAAAACGATGTGTTGGAAGTGGCGGCTGCGTCACTTCCGGGTTATCGTAATTTTAAACTACAGTGTTATAAATCAAGATCTTTGATAGATATGAGGGGCACCACGTTATATTTTTACAAATTTAACTTGAGGCGAAATGTCAACAAACCTTTATAATCAGTCTCTTAACGGAAGGTGGCTACATTTTAGGAATTTTGAGTTCTAGACTTTCTAGAGGTTTTGTTCCGAACCCAATCACAATTTAATTTAACAGTGTAATACATCCATCCATCCATCCATTTTCTACACTGCTTATTATATAACTAGGTTTGCGGGTATGCCGGAGCCTATCCTTCAATTAACCTACTATGCATGTTTTAGGAATCTGGCATGAAACCGGAGTACCCGGAGTAAACCCACGCAAGCACGGGGAGAACATGCAAGATTTGAACCCCGGAACATGCAAACTCCACACAGGCCAGGCCGGATTTGAACAGAAGAACTGTGAGGCAGATGTGCTAACTGGTCGTCCAACGTGCCGCCCAGTATAAGACATTAAAATTTAATCTTTAAGAATTCTTTGTTTTTAAACATTTAAGTGCATTATTAATTGACCTTATGTGCAATACATTTTCATTGAATCATTATTTAGGTACACTTTTTTCTTTTCCTATTTTTAAGAGCAAGGTTAATGTTCAAATTGTGCATAATTATTATTTTGAGGTGGTACTTGTAAAAGGTTTGCAAACCACTGAACTATTTCCAAATGTATTTCGAAAACAATCTGAAAATGTACTTTTAAAAGCAAAAGAAATCTAAATAAATATTTTTAAGATTGCTAATTATTTTTTTATTTAATATAATTAAAAATATAGAAAACTATAAAATAATAAAAAAATATTCATCTGTTTAGCTAAATAATGCATTTACTTAATATTTGTTGCACAACCATTTTGAGGCTATCAGTTAGGGCTGCATAATTATGGCCATAATTATAATCCTATTTATCCATCCATCCATTCTCAACACCGCTTATCCTGATCAGGGTTACGGGGCGCTGGAGCCCATCCCAACTGGCTTCGGGCTAAAGTCGGACTACACCCTGAACTGGTCGCCAGTCAGTCGCAGGGCACATATATTCACGGACAACCATTCTCACTCACATTCACACCGTCACTGAGTGGGAACCGAACCCACGTTGCCCGCAACAAAGTCAGGCGAGTGTACCACGACACCATCAGTGACATCATCATATTTATTTTGCTCCATATTGTCATCACAATTATTCCTCATTTTAGGGGAAACCGGTATTTTTATTGCACTACCTTTCAACAAACAATATATAACAACAATCTATACAATATGTGAAGAGTTTTCAGTGCAAAATGAAACTTTAAATAAGAATAAAATATAGCTAATAATAAAAAAAAATTGCCAAGAATTGAAAATTCACTGACGATCAAGACTTATGTGGAATCGTGGCAGCCAACATCATGATCATGATTAAAATGTAATTAGTTGTTCAGGCCTACTATCAGTGCAATAAAAAAAAAAAAAAATCCACTCATCTTGTCAGGTATGGCATTAAAATGATAAGTCATCCAAAGTCTAGAAAGGGGATCAGTAAAGTATTTACTTACCTACATGGGCTGTAGTAAAGTGTAGCATTGATGTTGAGCTGTGAAGAAATGTGTAAAAGCTGCAGAAATATCTTCCAGGTGTAGAGCTTCCTCTTCTTGTAAGCCTCCTCTTTCATGTGGAACACCACTGTTTTCACCACAAAGCTAAAAAAGACAGTGACAGGGAACATCTGTTGGCATGTCTTATTGTACTAACCACAATGTTATCATCCGACCACAGTTTCCCAACATTTGAAGAAAATCACAGTCTGATCTTTGACTGCACGCTGGGCCATGAGGCAGCTGTTTGGAGTCTCACCACCTGGTGAGCAGTTTGAGAATTACATTATTTATTTAGGGTGGCAACATTTTTCTAGCTTGCTTGAATCCATGAAAAAGCTTTTCCCACCTGCTGCTCAGTTCTTCGAAAAGATATGTTTTGCATGGTCCTGCTTCTTGCTCCAGAGGCTCCAGACCATACAAGTAAATAAAATATTGCATCGTTACCACATTCAAATACAATAATATCCCGATTATCACGCTTATCTAAACTACTAATTCAATGCAGAGTAGGAAGCGAAGCGAGAGCAGATCGACAAAGATGATGAACACGATAAAGACGCTCATGAAATGTATTGAAATATATTCATTGGCATTTGCCTCATGTTTGACAGACAAGCCAGATCTTCAAATAAAATAAGTGTGTTTAACATACAACTTTAAAGGCTTCAGTAAAATATAGATGGGGATCCTTGGCTTTAAAGAAAGAGAAAACAAATGGAAAATCTGTTTGACGTGACCAGCTACAACACTTTTGAGATAAAGTGTGCATCAGGTTTGAGACTACAAATAAAAATTTTAAAACGCAATTTAGATTTTATTAAAAAATATGGGTGATTGACAGGAAATTAAATGGTGGGCCTGGACCGGACTTGCTGTCAAGCAGATCTGAAAGAAGGAAAACTATTATTCTGAATATGCTTGCTTGTTTGAAAGCCGTCACTGACTTTTAATTTCCTTCTCAGACACATTTGCTCATGACCAGAATTGTACATTTGTGCAGTAAACAGCTGAATTTGTATTATATGAAATTCATTTCCCACAGCTCTTAACAAAGCATTCTGTTGATAAAGAGAGAAACACTGTAAGGATATTATTTGGGGTTTTTAAATAAATCATTGGGTTTTTTTTCACCTGTACCCTTCAGCTGCATGTCCATGCATAATTGTGGAGCTGTATGCCTTTTGTGCTGGAACAGTTTTGCTGTTCAAACAGTGGAGTTTGAAATACTCCCTCTGCTTATTTTATTATTATTTTTTTAATATTCTGATGTTTATTGAAAATGCAGCCGGATAGAAAAGGGTTTTAGAGGACAGACCGAGGGAAAGAACGGACAAGGGCAAAAGGGGTGTGAACCACAGCAGAACAATAGACAGTTTAGATATTTGACTGCAAGTAACATTACAAAGTCAAATCGCGTCCTTATTTGTGGACAGGGGTCGGGGGGGCATCCGGTGAGGACTTGCAACAACTAAGATGAGAGAGGCCAGAAAAGGGCAGGGTAGGACAGGATGTGGGAAATGAGCACAGCAGTGCTACTGATGAGTGGTGTGGTGGGATGCTTTTATAGTGTCTAAACACCTGTAAGAACCTGTGAGTTGATATACTAATACAACCTGTGTTATTGTTAGTGGTCCCAGTATAAGCAATTAAAGCCTATAGTGTGTTTATGGAAGTTATTAGTGAATGAACACCATATCACATGCATTGTAGTCAACTGGTGTACGGAGTTGCTGAGGCGGCAAATCGAGTAAGGGCGGGCCAGGCCCGCTCCACCTGCAAGGGCCGGCCGAGGCAGCATGCCCATCCTGTGAGGGACCGGGTCATAGGGACGCCACCCACTCCCCAGGACCCAGGGGCGGTCCTCCAGCCCAACCGAAGCGCCCCAACCAGCCCCTAAGGGAAGGGGCAATGGGACCGCACCACCCCCCCAAACCCAATCCCCCCCACGCACCACCCAGTGCGCCCCACCGCTACCACTACCCCCGCCTAGCCCGGAGAGCATGGGGTCCCCAAACACCAACAGGGCCCAATGCAGGAGCCAACTACAGTACCACCCGAAAAGGCCACAGCCCGCCAACAGTGAGCCCATGGCAAGCGCCAGCCACAAGCAAAGATGGGCGAGGGCGCCAGGAGAGGGGAGAGGAATACGGGGTTGGGGGGGATCCCCATATCTCCGTGGCCCGACAACCAAAATGTGTGTGTGTGTTGGGGGGTTCAAGCCCCAGGGGTCCGGCCAACCTGAATGTTATCCAGGTTATCATGTGCAGTGGGGTGGAGTGCATTAATATTCGGGAGACTGGTGGTAGTGAGGCAAGACGGACACGGGGCAATTAACGACCAGCAACCGTCACCCACACCCAGACCAACCAACTCCCCAAAGAACGTGTGAATGCATGTGGTGCATTAAATATCAGCTGGGAAAGGCATGGCGGGCCAGGGAACAGGCTGGAGTGCAGGAACACCTGGCCTGAGAGTCCGAGTATTCTCCTCAGCCCGACACTGTCCTCGTCCACCCATGGGTGTATGATGCATTAAAACTGGAGGACTGGCCGGGAAGAGAAGGGGCGCGACTGGACCGGAGAACAGCACTAATGTGCCAAGACCCAGCTTGGCATCCGCATCATCATGCCTGTGCCAATCCCCCAGGGGACCCTGAATGAGATGCGAATGTGCCCAATGTGCAAAATATGTACAGTGTGGGTGATAAAAAACTGCAAAGTGCATGAGTGCGGACCCGGCCTGATCGGCTGGAACACCCCAGAGAAAAGGGGGCAGCCCCTCCCCACCTTACAGCTAACCTTTAATGAAACCTATTTGGTCACAATGTATTATCGACTTGAGAATTTGTTTCTACTCTGTTGGCTAAAGCCATAGAAATTATTTTGATGTCCGTATTAATGAGTGACAGTGATTTGTAATTAGCTGGGTGAGAGGGGTCTTTCCGTGATTTCAGTAGTAGTTTTATTGCGGCTGTGTTCATATGGCTTCTAATTAGGTCTTTATCTTTTATCTACGTCAACTTTCTGAAAAATGGTGGTTCAAGTATAGACCAGAAGTATTTATAAAACTCTGTGGAAAATACCGTCATTGCTTGAAGCTCTACCCGTTGGCATATCGTTTAAGGTCTTATGCAATTCTGTAAGGGTTAATGAGGCGTCTAAAGACTTTTTACTTACTGAAGTTAATTGAGGGATGTTTAGGTTATTGATAAAAGTTTCAATGTCGTTTTTAGTCAGCTTATTGGGAGATAAATATAAGCCACTGTAGTAGTTGTGGAATGTATCATTTATTTCCTGTGGTGATTGAGTAAATTTTCTATTTGAATCTTGTATGGTTGTAATTAGTGTTTTTTCTTTGTTACGTTGAAATTGGTTTGTGAGAAATTCATTATTGTGGTCAAAATTAGTGTATTTTAGCTGTTGTAGTAGGACCTCTGTTCTGTTTGATAATATGCTATCCAGTTGTTGTTTAGCATTATAAAGTTGGCTCCTAAGTCGGTCCGTCGGATTTATTGCATATTCTTCTGTAATTTGTTTGATTTTCATCTCCAATTCCCTTTCTTATGTTTGTTCCTTTTTTTGTTTTTTTTCTTCTAGGAAGAGTATGAAATTATTTTGCCTCTGATTACAGCTTACCCTGTTTTGCAAAATAAGATAAGTTGTGAAATCATTCAAATCTAGAAAATATTCCCATTACATTCTTACAAATGCATCAAACTCTGTATCTTTATTAGAGAACTATTAAAGCGCTAGGTTGGAGAAGCGATCATGTTTGTTTCAGGTTTGAGGCAGAGAGAAATTGGAGTGTGGTCGCTGATTATTCATTCATTCATTCATTCATAAAACCACATTTCACTATTACACAACCAAACATAAAACAGGAAACAGAGTAAGCATTTTGCAATTAGGCTTTGCAGCGTTGATATTACTGTAATCGTATGAGACAAGAATATGGAATACAGTACATCTTTTGTTGTTATGTTTCTTTATTTGATATCGTGGAGGTTATGTTCCAGACAACCCCGCAATATGTGAAATCCATGAAGTACTGATCACATATTTTTTTGTTAGAAATACATATTTTTTAACAGCAGTTAGCGTGTCTGATGTGATGTGTATGTGATGTGTGGGCAGTGCATTTTATTTAATGTTTTTTTTAACTACTTCATTTTTTGTAGTTTGTATCTCATTTTATCTTATTTTATTGTTTTTTATCCTTATTTTGTATTTTTTGCAGTGTTTTTATTGCATTGTACAGCACTTTGGGAACCTTGTGTTTGTTTAATTTGGGCTATATAAATAAAGTGGATTGGATTGGATATTTTAAAGCTGTGACAACCTCCATAGACACTTTTTAACCTTTCCCACACTCCTCTTAACCTCTACCATACTCTTATAAATACTTTGGATACGCTTAAACCCCTTTAAAACTCTTAAACATACAGTAATGCACAGTAGTACTGTACACTATGTATGTTTAATTCCTTGTAATGTGTTTTAATGAAATGTTCTTTAGTTTTTTTTTTTAAATATTATTTTAATGTTTTAGGCTAGGAAGTGTTTATTTTACCACTAAAAAAAAATCCAGCATACACTTAAAAGCTCACAATATGGCAAATTATGTGCAATAAGAATATGGAAAAATAAATAAATAATCCGCAATAGGTGAGCCGCGATTTAGTGAAGGAACGCTGTATTTTACAGCTTGTCATTAAACACGGGCTAGGGTGGTGAAAATGGTTTTCAGATTTGCAGAAAAGAGAGGAAAAGTTGCATTCATTTAAAACATTTTTACATAAAAAGTACGAAACAAGAACAAGTAATACTTATCAACCCACATACACGACTATGTTGAGGAAATGGTTTTGAGGAATAATTCAACTCACTCAGTGCACTGTGTGTGTGTCGCCGCTCATCTCCAATCCAAGGTCTACAGGTGAGGTGTCTGAAGCTGATATATGTGTTGGAAAAAAAGTTCTGGCATGGATGAAAAATGTTTTCATTCATTGTTTGGCACCACAATTTGAATATGTTTTATATGTGCGCACAGAGTTTAATTATATAAGTCAAAATTTGCATGAAGTTGAGGTTTTTCATGGGACAGCAACGATATTCTAGTCTTCTGATTTCAAGCCAATAGAGCGTTCATGTGATTACGATGCTGTTATGTGAGGGTACAATAACGGTATACTATTTTGCTTCAAGTGTGAAGTAACTTGGTTCAATTTACAGTATATGTAGTACGTGAAATTAAGCCATGTTTAACATGATGTTTTTGAAGACCACCTACACTGCAGAGTCTTTTTTTTTTATTTTTAAATGTACGACCCCATCAACAACTAGTTTCCAAGAATACGATGTAGCAAGCAGCAGAACTTGAATTTATCCGACAGGCTGCATTGAGATTGACCACAATCCGCTGCTGTTAACATTCACAATGCCCTAGATTTGTCATACATAGTGTCTCTGATGCCTCTCCAGGCTTCTTCAGTGTGGCACAGATTAATTATGTGGTATATTTAGACATATCGACTGATTCGTGGAACAAAATGAGGAAACATAGAGTCCCAGTGTGCCAAGATGAAGCACAACTCCTGTCAAAAAAAAGCATATACTCTGGTTCAGTTAACCTAGTGTGATCTGTGATACTCTTGGCAGGCCCGGACACTTGTGCTAATTAGGTTAGACTGTAATAAATGACTTCAGAGTGAGACTGCACCTCTTGGTTGATGTACGTGAACCGTGAGCTCACTGTGACCCTCCATGCGCCAACAGCTTTTCCAGAATTATATGGAGGCGAAAGGCACCATATGTTAAAATATCCCTGCAACGTTTCCAGTTTGTCAGACCAAATAATTCAACATGTCACATCTGCCTGCATATCAGCTGAGGAGGATTTGCCATTATTTCAAGTGGTTTCTAAACTGTGTGATTGAGAATCATCACAGCTGTATTATCTACTTCCGTAACGCCATCCACGCCACAAAGGCCGCCACAAATCTTGTTCCAAAGAGGGAGTGGTCAACAGGGCCCACACAATCAGTACAAGTGGGAGGCCAGGTCCATTTAGGGAAGTTGGCAAAGTTGTACATAGGCTTGCTGAAGTTCGTTCGTTCGATAATCATTCGCTGGACTATAAAATCTTTTAGTCTCATATAGCATAGCATCTCATATTGTATAGCATCGCTTGTTTGTCTAATCTTAGCCAATAGATAAAGTAGACATCAGTATCAACTTGTCACAAAAAGTAAGTCATCAAAATTGCTAGGAATATTGAGGCTACTCTGAAAACAATAGAAGAAGAAGAATTGAAGAATTTCAAAGTAATTACAATGCAGTTGATACTACAGTATACAATTTTAATGTTTCTTTTTTTTCCTTCTATGCCTGCTCATGAAATAATCAAACAATACAATTGTTTGGTTAAACACCTTAGTTGATCAAGATTCCAATACAATGTGTACAAATCTTACACTTCCAACTTTGTAGGAAGGCCTTTTTCCTGTTCCAGCACGACTCTGCAAACGCATTCTTGTATTTTTCACTGCAAGTAGTTGTAACGTCGCATATTTTATAATGCTGTAAACCTCAGACTTGAACTTTTCCATGCACAATAAAATATGAAATGGTGGCAATATTTTCTGTCTCACAATGTGTGCTGCAATAAATGACGATAATCAGTCTCGAGCTGTACCACTGAGCGGAACCTGATTTCATGGCCTATTATCCACTCAGAATGTAATTAATTTTGACAGATGTGACAAGGATCTGAAGTGGACCCCATTGATTTTAAATGGTGTCACAAATGTCAAAGAGTTTACGCTCACTAACATACATTGTCTTTTTTAGCCAACAGTTGCTACAAGAACCTGTTGGAGATCTTGCCATCACCTACCTACAATATGTCACGTCTCAGTAAGTTGACCTCGTCGCGTGTAGTATGTTGTATTGTATTGTGTGTTTTATTCAACACTGGATTTTTAATATCACCAACAGAATGAGTGCAGTATGTTCAAGCTGCACACAACTTTTCCCCCTGTGTAAACGTTTTCTAAAACATCTTAAAAGTTCTTACATGAATTCGACTACAGTGTAAGGTTGTGAAATGCTTTGGCCAACAATACATTTTTTTCTTTTCTTATGGTAGCAGTTTGACTTTAAAGTCTCCTAATAAGGGGGGATAATAATATGAGCTGGGATTTGTAGCACCAAATCAGCAGAATGTAGGGAAACTGTGTTATCAGTGGTTTAATTGACAAAGCTTTTGCTCTCTTTCCCATGCACTGTCACCCAACTTAAATAGGACAAGGTTTTGCTGTTACTGGAGTTTTTAGCATTTCCATTATTTTTATTCACAGAAAGATCAATTAATTCATAAAGAAACACAAAGTCAGCCAAGACTTTAACTTCACCAGAGACTCTGAAATCCTTAATTACTCTGTTTTCTGTACAGTTATCCCTGGGCTGCTCTTTTTGCAGTCTGTAAACTAGCACAGATTAGTCGACGTATTCATCGCAGAGGGTTTTTGTTATCAATTGCAGTGTTTATCCAGTGTGATTAATGTTGTGTTTGTGTAGCTACCAAAGCAAACACAGGCTGGCCTTTTGAAAAGGTTTCCTTCTTCCTCTGGGGATGTATTGTAAAGATATACTTACAACATGTCACACTGTGTTTACAGTTATTTCTATTAAAGATTTCTCCATTAGCAAATGAAGCCCACGTGGTCATAAATTAACCTCAAAGTTGCGCAACAGCATCCAAGATGAAATTAATCATTTAAATATTCTTTCAGATTTTGGAAAGTGTGAATTTGGTGATCTTGGATGCCATTAACACAATTTGTCTGGTGCATAATATCCAAGTACAAAGGCTGGATTTGTGGGGGATGTCGCTGGCTTTCACTTTCTATTGTATTTGCAAATGTTTTTCTTGCCAAATATGCTGTATCCTCAACAGTGTTGAACTTTCCACTGGGGGCACTGAGAGTTTTTTTAAACAATGATTTTTATTTTTCTGTGGCCTATGTATAGTGGTTCTTTGGGCAGTCAAATTAAGCTGCTCATGTTGGGGAAAGGAACTGGGTTATATCATTGGTTGTACATCTCACAGTGAGTAACTAGAGCAAATATTTAACTCTGGGCTTCAAAACTGGGTGAATACAGATAATTATTCACTCTATGCATGCACATATTGTATGCAGGTGAATGGTTAAAGTGATCATATGTTGAGATAAGATGGAGGAATAATGAGAATCTACTCATGCCAAGACATTAGACAGTACAGTACCCTCTGTGGTGGGGGCATGCACTCCATCTAGTTTGTAATCTAATCGAGTTTTCTAGTCTTCTATCTGTGTGTGTCTGTATTTCAGTGTGTGTTCATGAATTCCCAGCATGCAGCCTGTTAGCATTAGATACCAGCAATTCCCAGAGGCCAGGTTTTGCTCTCAATCCAAACAGTGAAGTGCAGCTTTTTGCTCTCTCGAAGAAAGAGGGGAAGAAGGCCTGTTCAGGAGGTTAGCTCCGAGCTGTTGACATTGCTCGCCGCTTGCCTGTTTTTCTGGACAGAGGCTCATTATCACAGGGTCTTCTTGGAAGAGAGTGGGCTTTGTTAGGAAGCAGCTGTAGGTGCTGAGGGGGCAAATGCACACGGAATGAGTAGATAAAGTGGAACCTTTTCTGTAGTCCACCACAGTGCCCCACAAGGGCCAGTTGGCAAAAAAAAACAAAAACAAAAACACACAGGCACAGAGCGAAAATGCAAACTTCACACAGATGAGGCCGGATTTGAACCCAGGTTCTGAGAATTGTGAGGCAGATGTGCTAACCAGTCATCCACCATGCCGCCGCTGTGTGTGATCTGTAAATCCTATACAGGTCCAGTCAAAATGGCATTTTTATTTGTGTCATGTCTTGTTTTCTGGTATTAACATGTTACCTTTTTTATATTTGTATATATTTATATATATTATTTTTATTGCTGTGCATGTTGAACAATTATAATGATCTCTATTCTATGTTAATAGGATTAGGCACAAAGTACCCAATTGCTGCCCATAAAATTTAGCTTATGTTGACCTATTTGTTCAGTACTTTGGTCTGGACTGAAGAAAGAAAAAAAATATACGTTGAACATGGTGGGTTTAGCAATGGACCACAACTTGCTCAGAAAAAAGGAAGAAAAAAAAAGGAAAACTTTCAGTGGTCTATGTCTTCTTATTTGATGTGCACCAGGGTTCTAATTGAAGCTTCACATTTGACTAAATGTGCCCACAGAGTTTCTTTGAACTAAACCAAATCCTTCAGTATCATCACATTTCCTGGTCCAAATTAGGGTTGAGAGGTAGACAAAGGTGAAGACAGCAAGTCACTTTGGTTACAATTGTACGATTTACTTCATTTCTAAATGAACAATTGGATACACCTTACTTAATACTACCATTGACGGCTGTTGAATTCAAATATCCATGGTAACATGGAGGCCTGGTAGTGAATGAGTTAATGACCTGTCAGGTATATGTAAGAGGAGGGTATAGATATGTACATATATACATATGTGTATATATATACACAAGTCAGTGCCCATCCAAATTGGGAGTAAGTGATTCTACCTGATGCAGTTGAGTTATAAAAAGCAAGGGTTTTGTTACATATGTTATACAAACTGACTTTCAT
This sequence comes from Phycodurus eques, assembly GCF_024500275.1. Taxonomy (NCBI): domain Eukaryota; kingdom Metazoa; phylum Chordata; class Actinopteri; order Syngnathiformes; family Syngnathidae; genus Phycodurus; species Phycodurus eques. The sequence continues at coordinate 11,286,752 of NC_084532.1, read as the reverse complement.
TATTGTTCTTTCTTTCTTTTTCCATCCCATTTACCCTCAGTCGGGTCGCGGGCGTGCTGGAGCCTCTCCCAGCTAACTCTCAGCAAGAGGCGGGATACACCCTGCACTGGTCGCCAGCCAATCACAGGGCACATATAAACAAACAACAATTCACACTCACATTCACATCTATGGGCAATTTCAAATAAAAAACAAATAATAGAAAAAAATCACCGATAAGATGAGACAAAACAAAACAAAACAAAAAAAACTCTTAACGCATAATGTTACTGAATGCCACTGCTATTTCTTTGTTTCGTTGTTTGTTTGTTTCTTTATTTCTTTCTTTTTCTTTCTTTTTTTTACAGGTCTAAAACTTGAATCAAAATGTTTTTTTCCCCTTTGGGGAACAGCTAACTTCACTTTATTTAAAGTAGTTTGTTGAAAATGCACTTTCTTCACATGAAAGGAATTACAGAACAGAGCATTTTGATACACGGGGATACGGAAGAAAAACAATCGCAAATATGGAAAGCCATTTTTTCTATCATTATAGGAAACCTGATGAAATGTACAGTGGAAGTCTGCAGCTGGTGTCAGGTTTCATGTCTGTCACACTCTATCAGTGAGCCAGGCTAATGAAATGCTACATTCAACCCGGGACTCAAGCTGGAAAAGTGCTGTTAGAATCTGGGGAATTCCAAAAATCTAGCATCTGGTGCAAAACAGAAGAGCCCTCTGTGGCACAGTGTTCATTAACTTCTGGGATTTAGTGAGATACGATACCCTGTTGAGAAAAAGTTTCCACACTGATGAGCGCTTTTTCTAACTTTACCAATCTTCAGCCAAACGGAAGCAACACAAGCCAGGAAAGGAGCTGGGAATGTCTTTCTGTTAATAGATGGAATGGATATATGATGACATATGTTTAAGTATGTAGAGCAGATTAGAGTACAGATGATGAACTGCCAAATTAGCCTGTGGGAAGTTGAAAATCCGGGTTTGTACAGTTAATTTTGTTTGCAAAGGTTTTCTCGGCAGAAATACAGGCATTGCATATGTTCTATCGCTAAATTATCACAAAAGGGAACAAAGTTGATCTTACAAATATTAAGGTGGTGTTATTTTTACCTATAAACTGCCTTATTATTTATAGTGCTGTATGTTTACAAATTCAATCGCATTTCATAGCATTCATGATGTACATGGGTCTTTAGGAAAAGAGACAAGTTTATTCATACACATCAAATCCACAGATGAATTTCTACTCTTTATTCAATATAAAATCCAAACTGTTTCCATTGCTGGACCTTGTCAGGCACTGCCCCCCTGCAGACTCACCGCTGCTTGAAACAATCAATTGTGGCCCATTCAGCATGCCTGGTCTGGTAGTTAATTCTAAAATAATTGCTGCAGGCAAATTATATCTAACCGAAACGTCCGTCATTTTCTTCAAATCATTTCTGACCTATGATCATCTCTTGGTATTTATTGTAACCACGGTTTAGATACCAGTGGGATGCAACTCACTCAAGGACTGACCCTGTGCCCCCAAAACACAGATTTGTACAAAGATAAGCTCTCAAAGGAGAAAAGGTAGCCCAGGAAATCCCAAGCATTGCTGGAGGTCTGGTACTCCAGTTGCTCAGTCATTGAACCACTGCAGCTAATCAATAGGGATCTTTAATAGCAATTTCCAGGCCCCCCACCCCCGTTGCTTATTGATGCCAGTCAGCAAACATTTCACTTGGATCATTACGATCTGAGGCCTACGCCACACTCCCTGTGTTTTTACTCACTGCAAGCTCGCAGTGATCTTGATTGACTGCCACACCACCTATTGACTTGCCGTGCTCCAAAATGGAACAAACCAACCTGGACAGATAGCAGGGGATATTGCTGTGTTCACATCTGGCTTCACTGTAACCTTATTGGACACTATACTCAGCCCCCGAAAGGGACACCCTCAATAATATCTACTTTATCCAGGTCCACCAAAATTCATGCAGACTAGATTGGCAATCTTCCATGAGACCTTGAGCCTCCTGATGTGGGTAAAGAGTTTTATTTTAGACCGCTTTGGCTTAAAACAGCTCTCAGGATCACAAGGCCCTTACAAACCCATCTGGCATGATGGGCCAGAGCTCTTACATTATAAAGGCTCATTTATGCTCTACGTTAGACACGCATATTAACACGCTTGGAGCTTTCTGTCACCACTTTGCATGCATTTAGTGCATACAGTATTTCTATTAATTTCCTGAAAGTTTATGGATGCTGCCCTTTTTTTTCTATACCTTTGAAATTTCGTTTTAGCTGGAATATGCTTAGTTTTAAAATATTTCTTCTTCATTCTTTCAGATTTCTCTCAAAAATCAATTCGTGAATGTCCTACAAGAGATAAGCATTTCTTATTAATGTCAGCTTTTTATTATGCCAACAAGACCATTGGCACTACTACTGATTCCGTATTCTTTTCAGTGACAATACTCGAAGAAAGATACCAAGGATTTTGTTCTTTGTATCCACTCATCTCTTCAGTGTTTTCAGTGTTTGTCTCCTTGTGAGATAAAAGTTTGTTTCCTTGGGGCGACAGGACATATTTGGAATTCAGGTGAGCTTTTGAAAGGGCGTTACAGACAGAGTGACCTTTTAAAATCAAAGTAATCGCAAACTTTTTTTGAATGACTGAGACATTTCCCTTCAAAACCACTTGCATTCACACCAAGTGAAAAGAAAAGATTCTACCGAAAAAACTCCAAAGACAAGCAGCAGAGAGTGATATTATTATACATAACCTTAGGCCGCGTATAAAACACTAGCATAACAATTTATTGTAGTAGTGAGTTCAATTGTCGAGTCTATGGTAGCAGCTCATCATGGCATGCTAAATGGGTAATAGTCATCCCTCTTTATCAATTAGAGTTCTGGTTACTCTCCTTGGTTCCCCCTGATATGTACTGTATTCATACTTATTCAGCATAAGAGACACTTTGGACAATTCTATGCTTCCAATTTTGTGGTAAGATTTTTGGAAAAGCCCAGCTGTGCCCTGGTGGAGAACAAGCAAACATTGGTTTGGACCAATGTTTGGGGCAGTGTGCCACATTTCCTGCCATTTTCAACTTCAAATGTACTGTAAAATCTGGTCTTTTAAGCTAAAAAAAACCCAATCTAATCTTTTTATACATACAAATACAACCGAAACAAAAAAGTGGAAACACAAAGCACAAACAGCACAAAGTAGCACAGAAGCAAAAATATTGTTAGTGTGCCACAAAAAATGCACAACAAAAATAAGGTCCAGAATCATGGGATAGTCACATTTATTTAATGTCTTCCTGCTCAACTGTTGATCGCCTTAAACATGAAGACTGTCATAGTAATTGTGACGCAATTTTGACCTGGGGTGTGGACTTCAGCAGAACACATCCGAATGCCTCCTTGAGCGCTTCATTGTGTGTGAACAGTTTTTGACACTTTAATATGGAGCTCATAAAAAAAAAATCATGAGTAGTAAACCCAATTTTGGTGCATTAGAGAAGCTCAGACTCCATGAGAACATGATGCTCATGGAATCTGGAAAATTCACAAATAAGCAGCATTAAAGCTGGGGGGGAATTAAAAACGTTTTATAACTTTGTAGCTTCACGGTAACATATACTGTACATACAGTATTTTTTGGTTTAGGGTTAAAGGCTGTTAGTATTGTAATAGTTCACATATTTAATATTTGTACAGCTTGCAAAGAATCAGTTTCCATTCACAATCACCCTGTGATAGACTGGCGCCCAGTCCAGGGTCTAGTCAGTTGGGCTAGGCCCAAATCTCTGCCTTGAGGGTAATAGTAGCATAGAAATTAGATGACTGGATAGAAGAATATTGAAAGCTTCACTGTCCAGGTAAAGATGAAATGAGTCCTGAACTACACAAAACGTGGACATTTTGAGAAAACAGGCCCATAAATATTACATACGGCAGCCTCATCTTTAATCTTAATGTAATACTTAATATCAATCACAACACAAACAAATGAAGAGCTGCAGAATAACATGTGATACATGGTTGTAATATACATGATAAATGCATTCTTAATGAGGTTGCTGTTACTACATTTGAGATGCTTCATTTCGTCGTCCATCCATCCATTTTCTGAGCCGCTTCACCTCACTCGGGTCGCGGGCGTGCTGGAGCCTATCCCAGCTGTCATCGGGCAGGAGGTGGGGTACACCCTGAACTGGTTGCCAGCCAATCGCAGGGCACAGAGAAACTAACAACCATTCGCACTCACAGTCATGCCTACGGGCAATTTAGAGTCTCCAATTAATGCTCATTTCGTCGTCATCTGTCAAATTCAGCATCAAATTATGGTTGAGTTGCACAGCTTAGTGGAGGGGATGTGACAACTTTAAGTTTTTTGATATGCAGTCGCCGCATCAAAGCTGAAATGATTATAGAACAAAACACTGCAATAAAAAAATTGAACTCCATAAAAGAAAAAGAAAAGAAGTGATGACTCAACGAGAGCAAGCGATAGAATGAACATGGCATGTAGTTTAATTTCGTGCTACAACCCATTGCCGTGGTTGAGCTAAATATGGCTACTTACGCTGGGCTTTCTTCAAGTGCATCACAGTCATCTGCTGTGAGAGAAATGTCGTTGTTGCGTAATCCATATTAACTTAGCCACGAGCTATGAACATCAGCATGACACTACATAAGTGAGAAGGCTGCAACGAGTCTGTTTCTCTCGCCGTGATGCACAAAATGAAATTACAGCGCCCCTGATCTAAGACTTCATGAGCATTATACTCATTTAACCCTGCCCTAGAACATTGTACAGCAAGTCAGAATTATTTTTCCCTGTCTGCTGTATCACTCACCGAGACACTGCAAAACATGCCTGCATTAAAACTTTATTATAAAATATAAATTTGGAACATTAAAACAATAGCACTATTTGCTTCGACATTGATCGCCAACTCAACATCTGGCAATCATATTGGAAGCAATAAGATGTTAATTTGAGTCCTGTATGCACCAGTAGCCTAATTCATGTGTAGCAGAATATTATAACACAACTAATGAATAAAATATCTTCCTGGTGGTAAACATTAAGCGACTAAATAGCAGAAAACAAAATGGGGAGGGAACACGAGGTCTGATGATTAACGTTGCTTTGACATAAACATGGCTGGGCCTGAAGAATGGAGCCTTCTCTCACTGCTGTTTACGACTTTATGAGTAGAGTGATGGACCATTTAATTAGCCTCTCGCTTAGTAATAATTCATGCACAAATTTATGAAGTCTTTGATTAATTGCAGGGACAAGTGCAGTCGGAGCTATTCAAATATGAAACCCTCAATGAAAAGCTCATCAAAAAAAGCTCACAGTAAGCACTCAATACAAACTGCCACATTTTTTGTCAGCAACGGTTCACTGCCTACAAGAAGAGTTACAATATAAGGAGTAATGAGTGGTATTGACAGTTGCGGTCATGACTACTGTATGTGGGGGGACGGGCGGTTCTTTATTTTAAACCAGTCATTGAACAGCAAACTGTAAAGCAATGAAATAAATCATATTTATCAAAGGTCAATCACGATAGGGCCATCATGTCATGACCCCGGCATAGTGAAGCTGATCACATGATGCAGGCATAAAGATATACAGATATACTCTTGATCATTGGTGTCAAACTCAAGGCCCGGGAGCAAGAGCCGCCCTGCCACATCATTTTATGTGGCCCGCGAAAGCAAATCATGTTGTCAAGGGGGCATAGAAACAAATAACCATTCACTTTCACATTTACACCGAGTGGCAATGGACAGTCTCCAATTAACCTACCGTGCATGTTTTGGGGATTTGGGAGAAACTGGAGTTCCCGGAGAAAACCCACGCAGGCACGGGACGAACATGCAAACTCCGCACAGGCGGGGCCGGGATTTTGAACCCCGGTCCTGAGAACTGTGAGGCAGATGTGCTAACCAGTCAACCACCGTGCCATTGGTTTGACTGTCATAAGGGTCCTGAGAGAAATCGTAACTACACTGAGGCCTCCGACAAAAAATAAGTTTGACACCCCTGCTCTCGATAATTGGTACCAGTACCACTTCACAAAAGACTAGGCTCTCCAAGTACCTCCATAATGACCAAAATTAAAATACAGTAGGCCCAAGTATTTGAAAAAAAAATTTGATGTAATTAATATTATTGGAACCCACTGCAACATTATGCACAGGTTGAAAATAAGCAATTTGCTTAAATATCAGAAAACAAAAAAACTATACTTGACTAATGATTCAATAAAAACTGATTGCTCATAAGATAAATAAAACATGTTTTTACTTAAATAAATGCGTTCTAGTTTAGGCTACTGTCACGTTATTCGCAATTTGAACATTTAATTCAGTGATTATTTGCCACTAAAGAGAGCCCATGTACCACTAGTGGTACTCATACCACACTGAGAACCACTGCCCTAGATCATGTGATGTCAGAAAAAAGTTCGAATTTGCCTGCAGAGTCTTTTCAATTCTGCATTCACCGTTGTCTTTCATAATAATAAGAATGGCAATCCACACTGGTGGGTCGTGATAGTTTTACCTACTTTCATTGTTTGATCATGTGATGCCAGCAAAACATCACTATTTTCTTCTGATTTGAGGACATTTTGGCCCTGATCTACTAAAAAGTTTCCCCATACAAACACGCATGCAAACAGATCTGGAAGCCATGATTGTGTCTGCCATAAGGGCAAAACTGCCTGGCAGTTCATTTTGCACAATCTGGCAGAAGAATATGCAAACAGATGAATTTAGCACACACAATCCTGAGATGAACTGAAGTGTCAGAAGATTTTTTCATTTTTCACATCTTCTATTCAGCAAAGCCATTTTGGAGCTTCTGAATAATCAAATGGCTGAATTGGAGCCAGACACAAAACACAGTCATGACATGTTACCTATTCACCCTAAACAAATGATAAAAATATGGTTCATAAAATGTGTACTATGTTGCTTAACCCGTATAAAGTTAGTGACAATACTGAGTAAAAATCCATCCATCCATCCATCCATTTTCTGTACCGCTTATCCTCACTAGGGTCGCAGGCGTGCTGGACTCTAGCCCAGCTATCTTTGGGCGAGAGGTGGGCTACACCCTGAACTGGTCACCAGCCAGTCGTAGGGCACATAGAAACAAACAACCATTCACAGTCACATTCACACCTACGGGCAATTTAGAGTCACCAATTAACCTACCGTACATGTTTTTGGGATGTCGGAGGAAACTGGAGTACCCGGAGAACATGCAAACTCCACACAGGCGTGGCCGGATTTGAACCCAGGTCCTCAGAAATGTGAGGCAGATGTGCTAACCAGTCATCTACCGTACCACGCTGAGTAAAAATAATAATTAACAAAAAAATTTCCCAAGATGGAGAAAGACCAACAACAAACAGCGAATTGTCTCAGTGTTCACAGCTCTAAAGTTTCTGTGATGACAGCCTTGGGCTGATTGTAAAAGGTGAAGAAGAGCTGCTATTGTCACACATTAGAATTGCACTTGTCCACATAATCATTATCACAAAATAATAGTGTGCTTAATGACTTTGGTTGACTTATTCTCTTATGAAGTGCCATCTATCCATTTTCAGTACTTTTTATCCTGTTGAGGGTTGTGAGGTGTACAAGAGCCTCTCCAACCAAGACGACTTAAGGCAAAAGGTAGACGACACCCTGTATTGGTCTCTCTTATGATGTTTTTACTCAAATCTGGTTGAACTGGTGGAAGCTCTTCATGTGTAAAAGAGAAAAAAGGTTGCACCCCAACATACCTCCCAGAACTATGACCATAGTCTTTAGTATTGTGTTTTCTCCCAGTGGTATTAAAACAAGAGAATAAATACATAACAGTTTTAAATAAAACTTTTTATACATGCAATCATGTCAATGTATTAATAGTGAAAATTTGTTCAAAACAATGACAGATGACATTATCTTCCCTTCACCCAGGTTCTGTCTTATCTCTGTCTTACCATTGCAATATTTCAGTTTTCAACAATTTTAAAAATGAATATCGCAACTGATTTATGAATTATTTCGCCGCTTGATTTCTCACACTGTCTTAAGAGTGGCTCTGAGATGATGTGATTCATGTAAAACAAGGCTAAATGTCAGAAGAAAGTCAGTCACTGTTCGTGTACTCTTGCACCTGCCATCTGAAGGCCTAATGGTGCATGGCCATCACACTAAAGCTGCGGTCTAAGGTCTGCACAAGCAAAAGTGGCGGTTGCAGCAAAGGAAATCGTACAGTCAGATAACTCCCTATCTTGTGTTTTGTCTGAAGAAGAGGTGACATATGAATTATTCCCTTGATGGGGCCTCCATGTAGTTGTCATTTACTCCTGACTACCGCACTGAGGGCAGCCTTTTATGAATAAATGCATGAAAAGACAGCCTTCTTTCACTTACAATTCTTAACTGGTCTCTCTAAAAACCTTTTCGTCAATGCCTATCAATCGATTGATCGATCTGTCTGTCGGTCGGTCGCTCAGTCAGTCTGTGTGTCAGTCAGTCTGTCTGGGCGTACGTGCATGTCCAGATGAACGGATTTGATCCTGCACCCTCAGCTAATTTTGTCGCAGTATGATTTTGATATGATTAAGAAAATGTGTTTTTGTTGAATCTTTAAACAATATATAAAATATTTTTTAAACTTCAATCAATTTTTATTTAGTCACAAAAGGTTAGATGCGTTGAATATTTTTTTAAATTAATCTTTGAGGTCCTTTTATTGGGATTGCAAGTTCATTTGAGTTGAAAATGCCCATTTTCAAGCTATCCTAGTTTTTTTTTTTCCCCACTGGGCATTTAAGAGATATTCATTAATATTCGATATATAAATACACTTTGTTGTGATTGAATTGCTGATAGTTCTACTTTAAATATGGAAAACAGCTTCACTTTGATTGGTCCTTGGCGACATCTCACATATTGCACTTAATCGCTTTTATTAAACCATGAAGATGGATATAGATATAGAAGATATCTATGCTGACCCACCCGTGGGGGTTGTTTCTAGCTCAGGTCCTCAACTTTACAATGCAAACAAGAAAATGCTGCCTCCCTGTAACACAGCATAATACTACACCTTTCTACGTGTTTGTTTGAATGTCATTCTAAGCAGTGAAAATGGGCATGGAGAAACAACAAGCAATGAATATGAGCTAACAATGTTTTATCCATATAGTGACATGAGGCTTTTTAGTACCCTCCTTTTACTCGCTCGGATGAATCACAATGTCGTTTTAAAACAAAAAGGAAAAAATAACCAGCAATAATTTGTGGCTCCGGTCTAGATACACGGTGGGGTTTCTGTATTTGTCACTGTCAGCGCTGCAGACTGAGGCTATGAGAGAATGGGAGCTATGATGAGAGGGAGGGGGGTGAGAAGAAAAAGCTGAAGTATATGATTAAGAATAATGAGTAAAAAATTGCATAAAGCCTTCTCCCAAATCACATATTAACTCTGCGGCTGGCATTATCCCTGAAGCATCTCATCAGTCCTGGACCAAGTCCCTGTCGCTTTGAGAAGGACGTGCGCACACATCTACGCACTTATAGCAGTCCATTAGCAGCAAACACATGAGCCATCATCCAGTTTCTCCCTCCTTCTGGTCTCCCCTCTCATCCCCTCGACATCTATCAGTCTCTTACAGCATCCACTGTCTGGAGAAAAAAAAAAGGACTTTAAGTCAAGTTTCATATGAACACAGTGAGCCTCCATCCCTGGTTGATGCAGACCTGCTTGTTATCCCCTAACCACTGTTTGGTTAGTTGCTGCTACAGAAGCATCTGTAGCAGCAACATTCAATGCATAGCAATTACATAATTTTTTTTTTTTTAATTTTTGCTTCCTTTGCTCTCTCTAGCCATGGTACAGGGAAATGACAGGAGGGTCCAAGATATTGTTCATATTTGCTCAAAACCTGATTGCTTTTAAGCCATGTTTCCACTAAACGGGCCCCCTTCAGTGCAGGTTCTTGGCGATAGCTGCATCAAGATGGAGGATGTCCAATGTTTTGTGTTGTTCTTGGCAGGTGGTAATTTATGACAAGAAGAAGATAAGCTTCATTTATGCATTCCATTCCTTTGCTATAGTTGCAAGAAATGACAATTCTCTGTTGACCAATCAACAAACTGGTCTTTGCTTGTATCCCAAAAAGGGGTACAGATCATTTTTTTTCAGGAACTGACAACCAATCAAATAGGTTCTTTTTTTCAATCCATTTTTTAAACATTTTAATTATAAACTTTATATATCCTAATTAAATTGTGTCTACATTGTCTTAAAATGTAGTAAATACCAGCATAACTAAAAAACAATCAGTAGCAGGACAGTAAATTACATAACACTGGGGGGGACAAATGAAAAGCACTAACAATAAAAAAATAATACATGCTGTACAAATATAATCGTTTTATATTTCACCATTAGTTAACCATTTTTGTTTACCATTTAATAGAAATCATTGAGTGATTACTGAATTCAAAATTTTTAATTTCAAAATGATGAATTTTTAACACCATTACAGTAGTATATTACGTACCTTTTTTTTGCTGTAGTGTTTTTTAATTTATTTTATTCTTTATCATTGTAGCATTTTATAACCATGGTATACCAGTGTACAGTAATATGTCTGTCATTAAATATCATTTTATCATTACCTTTCTCTTTTCATAAGTTGGCACGGTTCTACTCCTTTATAACAAAATTACCAAATAAGTTTCCTTGGCTTTTTAAGGGGCTGACCTTGGGTCCAGTGTTTTCTTGAGGCACTCACTAACCCCGTCACTGAATGACCAGAAGTGATAACTGTAAAAAACTAAAAGCCATATTTAGATGAGGTTGGAAATTCCTCTACATTACGTGGCATACAAAGTTATCTGTCGTAAATCTACCCATACTTAAAAGTTGAAGACGCATGCTGAGTAAGTGAGTCCATTGTGTAAATACCACTGCAGAGAGCTGCTTCTCATGGTTAAGAAGTGGACCAAATGAAGGATGAAAGAGGGACAGCAGCAGCCATAAGGAAAGTGTCTAAAGAGAGGAGCTAACTGGCTGAGTGACAGGTTTATATGGAGAGCTACAAGGAAGAAAGAGGCAGTGATATTTTCATTAAAGTGCTGTCACTCGCCCTCTCAAGCGACGACCTCTTGTCTTCTCACACCGCCATGCACATATGCTCAAATAAGAAAGTAGAGAGAGAGAGAGAGAGAGAGAGAGAGAGAGAGAGAGAGAGAGTTCTAAAGCAAGACAGACGAGGACGAGGACCATCATGTAATGTGATCCATCTATCCATTCATTTTCTGAGCCGTTCTCCTCACTAGGGTCGCGGGTGTGCTGGAGCCTATCCCAGCTATCATCGGGTAGGAGGCAGGGTACACCCTGAACTGGTTGCCAGCCAATCGCAGGGCACATACAAACAAACAACCATTCGTACTCACATTCACACCTACGGGCAATTTAGAGTCTCCAATTCATACATGTTTTTGGGATGTGGAAGGAAACCGGAGTGCCCGGAGAAAACCCACGCAGGCACGGGGAGAACATGCAAACTCCACACAGGCGGGGCCGGGGATTGAATCCAGGTCCTCAGAACTGTGAGGCAGATGCTCTAACCAGTCGTCCACCGTGCCGCCGTAATCTGATACATGCTCATTTTATATGATGTCAAAGTTACCCCCACCTTGACTTCAACCGTATTATTTTGGAATGCGTGTCTACAAGCAGCATTACACAAAAATGGCAAGGTCAAATTTAATAGAAGTCATATTGTGTGCGACACATCGGATTAAAAATGCTTTTTCTTTTTGCAAAAGAAGGAAGGATGTGCTTTGGATGAAGTGTTTGGGGCATGTTTCTTCAAATTGTCACGTTTCCATCTGGTTTCATATTCTTGCCCATGCAATTTATTTTTATTTTTTTTACATTGAACTTTATTTTATGCCCATTTATCTTGTCAACTTCAACCAATCTATCCTGCTGTCAACGAGTGCAGCATCCACTCCGAAACTCCTCTTTAAGAGCTCCTTTTACTTTGTTCTTCACTTCGCTCCCCTTAAGAGGCATTTTCTCCCAAGAAATGACCAGTATATGGCTTTCCTTGTCTGTCTTCTTGTCTGCTAGCTTACATTTGAATCAAAGGTCTTTATGAAATGTTTTCAAAGGAGCCAAACTTCATAAAGATTCACATGATAAAAAACAAAACAGTTAATCACTGTATGAGAGACGCTGTGATTAAAAAAAATCTTGTTTACATAGCTAATGCATTTTGGCTAATGCACCAAATAAATAATATAAATAGGAATGTTATTACCTATTTCAAGATGGAAGTGGTTACTGCACAATTTTGTTATTGGCTTCCACAGTATCTAAATAATTAAAACTTTTAATTTATAATCTAAAGGACGTGTAAACCGGATGGACATAAGTTTCTCTTGCAATGATCCACCATTAAATACATTGTGAAAAAAAAAAAGATAAGTGGATGAACATCATCTTCGTCCTGATACAACTAGATTTCAATTTTAATGCATTAACAAAATACATCGAGATAATGTTGCTATTCTAAGCCAGTCTCGTCACAACAATAATCTGACAACCTTATTATACAACAACTGACTGGCTTGGGGTGCGCCGTCTTCATTACTCCTTTCCTTTCCGACTTGGCCCGACTTGACAGGATTTCCTGTACGTCTATTGATTTTTACCGCAGGTTGACACATGGAGCTGATTTTCTTCGACTAAGAGACTGAACATGCTTCGAGTCGGCTCATGAGAGTGTCGAGAAGTCAAGGTCGGCCATCAGAGGCTGTCAGCAAGGAGGGTTAAACACTTCTTGCTCGTCACTTCTAAGCGGTCTGTTTTTTGTTATCCTCAAATATAAAAATCAACTGTGGCATCTGGGATTCAAACTCAAGTTAGTGCTAGCACATAGGACACATCTTATAAATGACACTAACATACAGTCAAATTAATTCGAAGGAAAAGAAAAAGGTATTAATTAACCACATGGTATATAATGTACAGAAGAAGAATTCAACACTTTATATTTTGAAGAAGAATAAGTAACGTGCGGTTGAAGATTTTAGGATAATCAATAGAAGTAATAGATAATAAATGAAGCAAGTGATTCATCCATCCATCCATTTTCTGTACTGCTTATCGTCGTAGGGGTGCTGGAGCCTATCCCAGCTATCTTTGGGCGAGAGGCGGGGTACACCCTGAACCGGTCGCCAGCCAATCGCAGGGCACATATAAACAAACAACCATTCGCACTCACATTGACACCTACGGGCAATTTAGAGTTTTCAAATAAGCTACCATGCATGTTTTTGGAATGTGGGAGGAAACCGGAGTATCTGGAGAAAACTGACGTAGGCACGGGGAGGACATGCAAACTCCACACAGGTGAGGCCGAATTTGAACCCGGGTCCTCAGAACTGTGAGGCAGACGTTGTGACCATTTGGCAACCCTGCCGCAGCAAGTGATCTTTCCAGTCAATTATACCATTAGTATGTGTTGTTTATTATCAATTATGATTCTTTTGATTAAAACAAGATGGATACCATCAGCACGATTGTCCCAAAACATTTTAAAAATAAAATAAAATTTGGTGAAAGATCTGGCAGCTACAAAAGGTGGAACCGTCCACCTGCAAGAATCATAATGGAGCCAACTTTCAAGTCATCAACTTTCAAGCATCAGGAAGTAGCCTGCTAGCAACAAAAACAGATGGACAAGCCACCACCATTTCTTTCCACTTTTGCGAACATTCTAGCCTTGGCGGAGGTCTAGAGTCTACAGAGTGGTATTCGATTGTGCAACATGGCATTACTAAAACAACAAATCTAATGGTGGTTTAAAACTGCTCAAGGCAAGAAAGGGCACCCATCATCAAAATTATTCATACATTTAAGACAAAAACAATAGTACAGTGATCCGTCGTTTTTCACGGTTAATGGGGACCAGAACCTGGGTGAAAAACCGCGAAGTAGGATTTCAGGAGCCTCTGAGTCAACTCATCTCTTTGTTTGGCATGCAGGGAACCCTTCTCTCTCGGGCATCAACATGAAACAACGCGTCTTTCCGCAATATGGCTGCTGATATGGGTGTATTTTTTAATTTTTATTTTGTGATGAATTTTTTTTTTTTATGAATATTTTGGAAAAACCCGCAAAGCACTGAAGCCGCAAAACGTGAAGCGCGAAGTGGTGAGGGAACACTGTATATATTTAACTACAAAATCAGCATGGTCAATAATACAACTATTAACAAAGGAGGTGAAGGGCAGTACTAGCATCCATGCTAACGCTACTGTTCACAAGGGTTTCTACATATTGTATTTCAAGACATGACACAATGTTCCACAATGCACGAAAAGCCTTGGTAAAAACCAAACCAAACCCAAACAGAAATCCCCTTAAATCCTACCTTTTTGTATTTTATTTTTTGTTGAACCTTGTGGGACTTTTCGGAGGTATTCACTTTCATATTATGTACTTGTGCACTCTTAAATATCCTGCAGATGTGCCTTTGTGTCACGTCTTTGTACGTGTGTGTGAGCGCGTGCATGTGTGCGTGCATGCGTGTGCGTGAGTGTGTGTACTTGAAGACAAACAGTTTAATCATTGCTGCAAACCCTAATGCTGCGTAACCAAGCAGCAGCCCGCCGTACAAAAGCGAGTCTGGGGAACCCGGACTCCCGGCTGCGTCTTACATGAGCAGTCCGGTAAAATTAGTTCATGATTGATCCTACTCTAGAGGGAATGCGGTGATTTATTTTTTTTACTCTCCTCGGCTAACTTCTATTTCAGTATTGTATTCAAATAGAAGAGCAAACGTTGACTTTGTGGTCCCTGTGCAATAGTAGCTGAAGAGCTGTGTTACGTGCTGCGCTTATCTCCATTGCTCCCTACAGGCTCGCGTTGTCAGTGTGTGTGTCGCTTCAAGCCATGCTTTAGCTGTCTGTCATATTCAAGAACACAATTTTACAGATGGACTTTTTGGGACGCAGGTTACTTTTCACCCTGATACATGATGTATGAAATATGAAATATTTGCAGTGTTTTACCTTGCTAAACAATTTACTGAATACTGTTGGCTATTTACATTATTATTCATTGTGCTGTGTGTGTGACATCTTTATTTTTTCAAATCCCGTTTGTATACATCATACGCATTTATTTTAGAAAATTAGTTGATACAGCGCTTGTAAACTGCATTGTGTTACACGACTCCTGTGTTACTTTTGAGTTCATTCAATTCAAAAGTACTAAAAGTAGTAAGTAATACTGGATTAATGACCATTAAAAACATAATGATGATAATTTTAACAGAGCTTCTTTACATTCAAATTACATTGTACCTTTTCACCAACACATTAATTAATCTTACAGTACGACACCATTTTTTAAATTATGTATTCTTTTCCATGGAAAATGTATTTTGGCCAAATCTAAATTCTGACTGTTCAACATCTGGACTTACAGTGCATACAGTAAGTTTAAAAAACAAACAAAAATAAGTAAATAACATTTGTCAGATGTTGCATGCTTAACAAGTACACAGAGTGTGTACACATCTGACCTATCAGTCTATTATAATAACCTATTTTGAAGACAATACTTAATTACAAATCCAAGTTACAGCAAGATGAGTCATACGTGTCGACTGAATTCAATGTGTTACTGAGATTGAACACAAAAGAAATATTCAAAATGAATTCCTTACATTAATGTTGCAGCAAAAATAGTTACTGTAATTGCATTATTTTCTGACACATTCCTCCCAACACTATAATTAAATATCTGACTAGAACATTTGGAAAACAATTGTGCTGATGAAATTTTTTTAATCATTATTTTGATTAAATACTTTCCAGTGTTGTTAAATCTAATATGAAAATCAGTTGCCCTGCATGCACCAATTAAGCAACGATTACAAAAGCATCCGGTGTTATCTCTACTTGCGTCAGTCCAGTGGGCTGTTATGCATTTATTAAAGTGAATAATCTGTGATAATCATTCTAATGGAGGTTGGGCTCATGTTAGCGACTTCCTGCTGGGTGCTAATGTCTAATTACAGCAAAGCCCGTCATGACGGAGAAGGGTGCCCTGCAGTCTTCCAGCTCCATGTTCTGCTATGCTGCTCCATACTTGTCTAATCACACTGCTGCCCGTCAAGCGCATATCATGGCCAATGACGAGTAAAAAGTAGTTGATCAAAGCCAGCAAAAAGAACGGGATCAAAAAGACTGTGAGATGTGCAAAGGGGGAGAACATTCCTGGGAGATCATCTTATTTTTCCCAAGATGACCTTGATCCCCTAAAGGTATTCTTAGCAGCTTCTGCTGCTGCATATGTTTCTTTGCGGTGCTCTTCCATGTAGTGTATGTGCACATACACTACTGTATATGGGTTTAAGAGTGCCGGTTGGTCCCATGAGAATTTGGTAAGATTTTGTACAAATATGAACATATTGTAGTTAATAGAGAAAGTATAGACACACTTTTGGGTGAGTAGATCAATGCTGTTTTCCTTAAACTTTCTGTTTCTCCAGAATGTTGAGGGAAATTTACACTTATACATTGTAAACCCATAACCGGAACTGTCCACTTTGACGGGAAATTCTGCAGCAACTGCTTTTGAGAACGTTTCTGTGGGGGTTTACTAATGCACGGAACAATGCCCTTGGGCTAAGACGGGTATATGCAAAAACATATGGTCGTACACACTGTGGGATGAAAAAAAAAAAGTATGCGTCCTCACAGTGGCAATTAAAAAAATTATATCAGTCTGCAGAAAAGTACTTGGTGACTGCCAAGTGCATTTTTATCCATTTACAAGCCTGAAAAAGTACTGTAGTTACCATATTAGTTTTGCATTCTTATGCTTTCATTTCTCCATACTATATAGTAATAGATTAGATCTATAAATGAAAAGTATGAATTCTGAGCATATTTTCAGCATATTGCATCACATTTTTTTAATGATCACTATACATAATCTTTGATTAGGAGACACATTTAAGAAAGGCTCAATTCTGGCAAGGGTTTTCTCAAACAAACAAAAACAAATAATAATAATAATAATAATAACAATAAGAAAAATCTACACTTGTCTTAAAATGTGTGTGTGGTCGAAATGCCAGAATTTACAGAAGAAATAATATTTCTTAAAAGACCCATGTTAACTGTTAACTGTAGGTAAAATTAGTGCTGTCGGAATTGATCACTTTTAGAAAAGATTCCAGTATTGCCAACCACTGACCTGTAAAAAGATGGGAAATGTTCATTCTTAAACATAATCTTAAATACAATGCATTTACACAATTGCATTGTTTTTGTTGACTCAATTTAAATCAAATCAAAACACAGACAATCCTCTTTTTGATAAGTTCTTCTTCTAGTGTGTGTGGATTTTACCTGAGTCAAAATTCCAACCCCCAAGGCAGATCATTACAGGAGGTTTGGTAGAGTGATTTCATGGCAGCAGATCGGAAAATGGCCCTTTGTTTCAACTGCATTTCCATAGAGAAATGCTGATGGTTGGCAATAACAAATGTGGCACGGTCGACGAGAGAGTTGCTCTGCCACTCGTCTTTCACCGACGCTTGATGCGGTACATGTACAACTATGCATAATGCACTAATGGTGCTTTCTCATAAGTGTCAGAGAAGCTGCGGGTAAAGTGTTTTCTATGCAGACAACTTGATGCTGTACAACCAGCACGCATTATTTTCGCTGACGCCAGTACCCTTGACAACAACACAATAGCAGCGGATCAGATGAATGTCTTTGACGGCCATCTTTGCAAAGTTATTAAAGAAAGAGTCTTGAAGATGAGGCGCCATGAGTTAGCTGAGTTTCGTTCCAATATTGAACAAATGACAAGAGTAATTATCTGGATATGATTATTATTATTATTTTTTTAGATAGTGGAAATATTCATTTTTGTTTGACATAAATGATAGCATTTTTAGAAATATGGAGGTCAAAGCCAAAATCAGCACAATATTTAAGTATTGATGGTGTTATACTCATATTTCATCAAGACAGGTCCTTAAGAATTACTGTGGAACACCCATTAATAGGGAGGGGCGACCAATACAACAACAAGTCGATGAAAAATGTATTTCTTTTTCTTGCTTAACTCTGTTAATTATGTCAGATAGTAATTAGCAACAGCAACAGTTGCATTTTAAACGAAACTGAAATCCTCAGAATCCAAATTGCGGATAACATAATGCTTACACAGTTCATGCAGTTCAAACTTTAAATACATTTTCAAAAATGGGTAAATAATAAAATAGTAAAATAATAGCTATATATTCATACTGTATATATTAGACACGTATATTAATTTGGGTTGTCAAAGTTGTTGTGCCATTGTTCAACTAGTTTAAAATACCATCTCAAAGCAAAATGTGGTATCATGGTATCATGTATGGTATATTTGACGCCTGTGATTAAATCGCAGTTAATCAAAATTCTAAAGTGTGATTAATCCGATTTAAAAACAACAACAACAACCCTAATATTATTCTAGATTTTTTTAGGCATCTTATTGTTATACATATTAAATATTAGACCAAAACATGTAATCCAAATATTCAGTAAAACTAATAAACTGATCATTAATGAATATCACTGTGAATACATATATAAAATAAAATTTATAGTTTCATCACAGTACACGCTGATGAAACCTGGTCAATAATGTTGCAATAGAAGACATCATTTTAACTCATTCGACAGATCCATTCCTGTATTCCATGTCATTTTACATGGGGTGAGTCAAATAGCCTTGAAATGTCATTTGGTAGTGCTGCTTTGCCAAAGTGAAACTTTTGAAATGACTTTGACGTGGGAGTTAAGTGGCATCCGTCTTTAGAGTCAAACGTGTTGTTTTTCTTTTCAAAGCATTTCGATCAGCCTTAGCACTGGTTTCTCCAACTTAATTTGTACTTAAGGGGGTAAAAAAGAATGCAATTGATGTGATAATTAAATGTTTTTAAACATGGCCACAGGCATTTCCTTGCTTCATGAACAAAAAAGCACTCTGGGTGGCCACAAAATCAACAAATCAGAAAGAGTATTTATTTATTTTATTCTTTTTATTTCCCCACTCACCCCTGTGAGTCCACAGTAGCAAAATTCAGGTGTGATGTTTCTCAATAGTTTCTACTTTGTGGTTCCCAGTGAAAATGACTCATCCCGAACAGCTAATCGCGTGTAACTTGGATGGAATGAGTGGACTAAGTTACACTTGCTTGCACTTTACAGAAAAGAAAATAACCATGACTGATTCCACGCCTGGAGTAAGGCGATTCGCTTCAAACTGATTGTCTTTTCAACGAACAAGCACCTCATTGCATCTTAATTTAAGATTAACTTTTCTCTTGCTAAATCCAAAGATTAAAAGTTGAGTTTTGTCTATCTCCCTCTGCGAGTTGTCTCGAACTCAGAGGGGGTTTAGTTACTTCGGTACCATCAGTCTCACATCTGCCAAGCATCGCATGTCATCAACTTGCTTCCAGTGACATCCCACTGTTCGGAGCATTGATTGGCAGGTCCTGCAGCTAGTTCAAGCAGGAAATCAATAGCATAGGACCTCTAGACCGTACAAGGGGATTCTTGGAGGAACCGGCCTGCTGGACACTGCCAATCAGCGTGCACAAAATGTAACGCCAGCCAGCCATGAACTAAGGCTATCTATCACCGGGCAGAAGCATCAGCTTGGATAGATGAATTTGTTTAGCGAGAACTTTCTTGAAGAGAATGAGACTCAGAGAGAATTTTTGCGCAGATGTATTTGCATTCTTATGTTCATTCATATGCTAAAACTCAAGCGGGATCCAGAACCTTTGGGATTTGGCTCTTTATCTTAACATGCAGTAGCACCAGGTCTGACAGTCTAAGCTTGACAGAGCAAGCTTATTAGCATCAAGTCAGTCATCTTCGACCAGTGGAAGACGTAGGAAGATACAAATGGAATACACACAGCTTTATTCACCCTCGAGCCTCCTTAAAATATGGCCTGAGGGACCCTCGAGGCTAAGTGGAGTTGTTGCGCCTTGTCCTTCTTGGGGATGCCTTCCCCACTTTTCACAAGTTCAAAACACTCAGTTGACAGTAGTGACAATAATTCCTGGACAGATTTGAAAATAAAACCTAGAAAACGGAAATGGATGACTAAATCAATTTTGGCCCAGATCCTTTTGACCCTTCTTCTCCTAGTCAGTGCACATTTCTCATAAACGCACACCATTTCTTTGAAGCTGTTTACTGTTAAAATCAACATCACATTGCGCTTGTTCTCATTGTCCTTAGAGTTTTTGCAGTGTTCCATAACCCTCATACTCACCTTTGAACCTGATCATTTATCCTGCAGGTGAAACTATAGTGAGATGATTAATAGGGCACAATGCTCAAAGGTGTGGATGTGGTGAATCCATCAAGGTTGATACACTATCTGGACAAAACTATTGTAAAACACTGTTTAATTGATTGCATATTGTAGTTCTTCAAAGTGTGGTTAGTCAATTGCCAGAAGCACCAGTCTTCAACAGTATTTGAGGAAGGCGTCAATTTGTCCATTATTTGGTCCTCTAAGAGTTGTTACGTCTGTGTTACAATGAAAATGGAATGTCCTCCGTCTAGTCGCAAGTTATTCAACAGCGCTTCAATTGAAGTGGAACCAATACAAACCAATTGTTCGCTACTTATTTCCTCACTTTTGATTGGCAGACCAGCCTGAACAGTGCAGCCAAAGCAAACAAGTGCTTAAGATAGCGACTGCATGGCTGTACAACCCTGCTAAAGTGTATTTAGTATGTTTTGGTGGTTTGTTTCTTTCCAGTTCAGATCTAATGGCTTGGTACGTCTATATAATAGAGCCCTGTTTTTGTTTGTTTGTTTTTTTGTCTGTTTTTATTTTTATTTTTTTAACTTCAGCTTTGTATGCTACTTTGAGATACAACACAATGTTAGGAAAACCAAAGCTGCATTTAGAAAGGCTGTGGTTTATGACCAAGAGATGATTTGAAGTAGTTTGTGCTTGTTGTTTTCTTTGTTAAATTCCCAGTTAAGTTACTCTCTGCCCTGCTGCTATGCCACATTGTTTACACAACTCAGCATTGTTGGTCAAATAAGGGTGTAGCAAACTGAACCAAATTGTACCGCTTAGTGGAAACGTGGCTTCAGAGTACAGGTAATTATAGATATCTAATTCTACTGTCCGTGTTTTTTGTTTTTTTTTTCTAAGGGAAGAAAGAAAACAAATTAGGCAGCTTGGGGAGAAGCTTTTATTTGTTCAAGCGACCGATGCACGTGGCAACTATTTGACTAACAAAAATGGGTTGGCGAGACCGATTAGTTCCCCCATAATCATACTTCTTAATCTTAATAAAACATTCTGGACAATTGAATGCCTCCAACTTTGAGGGAACTGTATTTTAGAACCTTTTCATGGTGAAGAATCTCCAAAATCTTAGTAGAAAGTCATTCAAGAAGTGCGGAAGCAATAATAAGCACAGAGGGAAGACCATCTTCAAATTTTCTTCCAGTTTTTCTTTGTGCACATGGAATAACCACGTTTTCCAAAAACGTTGCCCATGTTGTTTTTTTCTTATTGACAAAAATCCAAGTCATTTGAAACTCCAAAGACCTTCCTTTAATATTTACCAGTACATGTATACATAGTTGTAAAGGTCTCAGAAGTTCTTAAGCATAAAGATGGAAACTGTATAGGTTTGTAGCGTATATGGATTTGGGATAAAACGGAATTTATTTGAGCAATGAATTCATCGAAGTTGAACGCCTGCGTTCACTTCCGGATTAATCTGATTTATGTTTGAACGTTAAAATCAGACTATTTTATTTCGAAAAGGGGCACCACGTCTCTTTCTAGGTGTGTAAAACTTTAGGATGTTAATGTGTTTTCTGAAATGTAAAAGTGTTTCTGCTTTTGTTCATTTGTTTTCTGAAATGTAAAAGTGTTTTGGCTTTTGTTCATTTGTTTTCTGAAATGTAAACATGTTTTGACATGTGTTTGTTTGTTTGTGAATGTAAAAGTGTTTCACAATTTGTTATATTGTTTTACACTTCCAGGCCACTGTAGACAACCCACCCACATTTCCATGGCAACCAAATATGACATATGAACTCATATCCAAAATGAGAATGGCATGCCAAGTGAAGCAATATGATAGCAAGCGATAGCGCATTCTGTCAGGTCCCTGACATAAATGTAGCACATCAGGCCAATACAGAACAACTTCCCGAATGTGCTAACAAAGCCATACACATAATTACAGTCAGCTCACCACCTCCGTGTGCTGAACAATAGAGGCACTCAACATAGTCGTCTGCTGTTACTGACAATGGCCTTGTTTCATCTCTTTACGATCTCTTCAATGCTGTGTGCATGTGGCACCTTACATTTCGAATATGGGCTTTTGTTAAATGGACTGGAATGTGTGACTTATTTCTACCTTTCACATTCTTTCTTTGCTTGGTGATTAATAATGATGTGAGCAACATCAGAAATGGTGCTAACAACTGGTAGGACCAATGAAGGTGGTTGACTTGACTAGTTAGAAGACACACTGCTTCAATTTCAGTCACCTCGGCACATTGCACTTTTTTATTTTGAATTAGATGTTCTTGTTATACTCATTATAATCCCTCAAGGTGAAATTCAGTTCGCACTCTGCTCTATATTTTGTGTCGCACATCACACACAACCAGTTCACACAAAGGCAGGCATCCAAGGAGTCATTCACAGAGAGTGAAAGAAGCGAGCATAGAGTACTGCACCTCTTGAGCTGGGGGCATGGGGACTGTGCCTTGCTCAAGGGCGGCTCACCAGTAGTCAGGAAGCATACTTGCATTTCTCCAAAAATCTCGTTATCATTTTTACATTTGTCCGCAGCAGCACTCGAACCGTGGGCCTCTGGCTCCAAATGCAAAGTAATTTGTAGTTTGTCACACGCTAGTCATCCAATGATATGTGTGTAGTACTTGAAATCCATAATATCAATTATAGAGATATATTACAGTTTTATAAAAGATGATTACATGAGATCCACTATTAAAAACAATACTTAAAATTCTTCAATGTAAAATGATAGACTCCAATTCGCAGAATATTAATGGAAAGAGTTTGTTGGCGTAACATCCTGCTTTGATACGGATTTGCCGCCCACAGCATAGCAAATCGTTGATTTGATTAATTTAGTTTTAGATTCTGGCTGATGGCAGCGGTGCAATCAAAACTCTTGAACAGTAGATCTGCAACTTGGAGAGTACAAATTTGTATTGTGACTAGTACAGTAGAAAAGGGGCAATGAAAACATTGTTTTTCTGAAGTTTATGCATAAAGGTATACATTTTGGTCTTCCCCATGAGAGTGGGCATAACTGAGATGATAATGAGAGAAAAATGATTCTTCTTAATTCTACAGATGTTCTACATTGCCATTTGGTGGTTTGGGTGGTGAATAAATAACGAGTGGCCTAACATCAAACAGATTCATCGTTGTTGATTTTTATTCTTTGGTCACAGTTTAAATATAATAATGTGACACTTAACTTATCAGAGCTCAGAATTAGAATTGAGTATTGAGTATTTTTGCCTCAAAATAGAAGCAATCGCTTTTAGCGAGAAGCAATTTATTGATTCATCACTCAGATTTTGCTCATCGTATGCCTGTATATGGGTGTCGCAAGTCTTTTTGTGTTTCCCAATAAATGGAGTCCATTTAATTTTCCCTTGAGGATCGTACTAAGTGTAATAAAGGTAATATAATGTTTTTTTTCTCCCACCATAATTATTATTAAAAATAGGACACAAAATCAGGATGTAGCTATATGAACCATTTTCTCTAAATGTTTTTTTTTTGTAATTTTGGGACTGAAATACAGGGTGTCCACAAAAACAAAAAAGAAAACGTGTGTGGACAACGTGTATATTATGTTTCAACATCAGTGCAACTGGACATTGTTGAAAAGGAGCTTGATTCGGAGTGTTGGTAAATAGTTTGCTAACTTAATTGGTCATGTTTATTAATAAGCAAGTCTGAACGCATTGATTTTGACAGTGTCGCGGGCCTCTTGCTGTTTGATAGCTGGCGCTCACGCTGTTCCCTGTGAGCGGGACTCGTGCTGTGTAGCAGTGATTGCAACATATCCTTCTGATTATTGTCACTGTTATTAGGTGCTTTCTGATTGGGGTTGTGTCGGCTGCAGGGTTCTACAGGCTTCATGGGAATATGCAAAGTGCTTTGGCAAATAAACCATCTTCAACACAATGGAGCTGCTGCCGCATTTGTGGGCATAATTTGAAACAAATACTGGTTTAGTCTCAAAGGCAGTGGAAAACGCATTAGCGAAGGAAATGCCAGCATGTCTTTTCTCCCGAAGATAAAGCTGTTGGAGCATTGTGGTTAAACCACAAAAGGATGCAACTTAACTTTTCTTGATAACATTGCTTGGTTTATTTCAGACTTCCATATGTATCTAAATAGAAAATCACTTTGTATGTTAAAAAACGAAATCATTAGTTTGTATTTCTCCTCACCACAAAAAAAGAATAAACTAATCTCGTTTAAAAAAAAAACCATTTGCGCCACATTGCTGAGTAGGTTAATACTCCTACCTACTTTGGCATTCAAAGCTGTCATGCAGCTGTATCTTTAGCAGCATGCCCATTCATTTCAGGGGCTATGCAACATCATCCTTGTCTGCCTCTCAAAGTTGGTCCACCACCCCTGGAAATTCTTTGAGGATTACATGTTCACTGATGCTTCACTTTACACGAAGCCTTGAGTGGATATTTTCATTTGTACAGTGCCTTTTCATTTTTTTCAAAACATACTGGGGATTTCCTCCTGTTGAGCTGTAATTTGACATTTATACATACAAAAAGGACGCTATGCTGTTTGTTTACATTATCAGGATTTGACAGTTTAAAACCCTCAGTTCCATCAGTACAATGGTATCATTCTATCAGGTTCATAGAACACTAAACCGTCATCTCATCTAACCTAAATACAATGTTGGTGTTACAATCTGAAAGCAATTAAAACCGTAATCTTTACAAGATCGACTGACCCTTGTGCATCTACTGTAACCCTTACATGGAACCGTAGGCCAATTTCTTAATAATGCCAGCTGGAGATGGAGTATTTCTTAAAATAAATGCAAAGAAAACAGGATGTGTGGAGGGTAGTGTATTGTTTAAATGCTCATCAAGCAGGAGGAAACATTTACAGAGATCTCGGCAAGGTTAATTGGCAGGGTTACGTTCAGTGCTGTAAGCTGTGTAATTACCAAGGTCCTTACGCGGCTTAAGCTGTCTTTATAAGTGGGGTTAGTGGTAAGATTGCTCGTAAACATTACCCAAACACATATTCTTTGAAGTAATTGTTGCTCTTGAGTTTGCAATATAAGGCTGACGTTAACATTTAGTCAACTCCTGCTCAGAATATTTCATTACTCGCGGCCGCAGAAAGTCCAGAAGATGCTAAAAATAATCGAAACTATAAAATGGTAAACTATATTCAAAGTAATACGAAGGGTATCCAATTAAACAAGTAAAATATAGAAAATAGAAAATAGGCCACAGGTTTCCCTGAAAAAGTTATTGCGTTCTCTGCCAAAGAACCTTATATTTAATCAACACAAGGCCCATCATTCAGGTTCTGCAGAAAATTTGAATTTTTGAATCTGAAATTTTTGAGGTTTCAACTGTGACTGGATATTATAGATGTATTGTAAATGAACACAATAAAAGTGAGGTGACAGGTTATTCTTCATTTACACTTGAAAAAAAACTAGCCAGAGTGAAAAAGGCATGGCAAAATACATCATGGGAATCATGCTACCTTTATTCCTGGAAATGTACCGTATTA
This sequence comes from Phycodurus eques, assembly GCF_024500275.1. Lineage (NCBI taxonomy): Eukaryota > Metazoa > Chordata > Actinopteri > Syngnathiformes > Syngnathidae > Phycodurus > Phycodurus eques. Next base: position 11,260,792 of record NC_084532.1, on the reverse strand, counting down.
GTAAATAATAACAATGGTTAAATTATTTTCACACTTAAGAATATTAAAGTATGGATTCAGAGAAGTCATAATTAATTCATCAAGACATCAAAATATTAATTTCTGAGTAACTACGTCTGAGACAAACAAATTGAGTTTAAAATTAAGCTTCATGTTGAAAAACAAACAATTAATTCATAAAATTTGAAAAAATAATGTTCAAACGTAAATGGATTTTTATAGCCGATTTCACAACGCTTCACTAGTGTTTAATACGCAATTTTTATTTTATTTTATTTATTTTTGTTTTGGGGCGGGGGGGTGTTTGAACATATTCTAAAACAAATTAAATGCCTTTTCAGTGCGACAATCTTATTCTTCTCCCTGAAGAAAAAAATGTTAAAACATTAAACAAACATTCAACTTCAGTTTCACATTCAACTTCGTTTACACATCTCATTAAAATTTGAGGCCATTTCAGTGACAATTGACTTATGAGATGCTGTCAAATTCATTGCGATACTCTGTATTTTGCCCTTATCCCGGAATGGATTGTGTTCAACCCTCGAGCTTCCACTGTATATGTATAATTAGTAATTAAATGTAATTTTGTTAGTTCTATTTGCAATTGGTCTGTAGCAGGCGCGATCCAGTTTAAGCCATGTGTGCATTCCTGCGCCATATTTTGGGGTGACCACTACGATGACGTTAAGTCATTGCATTGGGGGCAACATATTAATCCACAACTGTTTCAACATCTTGTTCTCATCTTCTAACATCTGGAGAAGTCGCCATGCATAGAAACAGATAAAGGGAGAAATTACTGTACCTGGCAATGTAACTGTACAAGCATGCCATCGTTGGCATGGCAACCGATACAGCATTGTTATCCTTCTATTTTCTTTTGCGAGACAACATAATCTTTTCTGTAAATCATCACACTACTTGAGACTGCTTACTTTTTTTTCACAGAATGTTTTGCCATGGTTTTGCGTGTTGGAATGCATATGGCTACTACTACTACTACTGCTACTACTATTGCTACTACTACTGCTACTACTACTACAGTGCAGTGTTATCAGAACAGGACGACATTTATAAAAAGAAGCGCAAAATAATTGTACTGATGTAAAATTTCATTACTGGATACTGATGCTATGTACTGTAGTCAACCTATTGTTGATCTGAATGCAGAAAAGAGGATCGTCCAATCACTCTTCATCAAGTTTTCAATCTTGAAAGTCCAATCTAGACCTTTCCCAATCACTTTCTATCGAATCCGTCATATATATATATATATATATATATATATATATATATATATATATATATATATGTATATTTTTAATTTTTTTTAATTTTATTTTTTTAAATAGAACTTTAAGTTAATCTAGAAACATTTGCATTTCCAAATGAGGTCATTTTCATTTTTGTCTGACTTCCAACAAATCAATTAGATGCAATATGTTGGCACAGGCTTTTAGCTCTGAATGAGGCGTGTTACCGTACTAAACACACTTGGAGCTCTCCGGTAAGGATCCATCACTCCACCGACCCTCTTCTGACATTAACTTTTTTGTCAATGCCACTGTCTCCAGTTTGTCTGCAGCCTGAAAGATTTGAGAGCCACTTTTTATTTGCATGCTTTTAACTCCGCCCAATCCAAGTAATGGAGCTGCTTGTGTGCAAGCAATTAATGCAACCGCAAGGCCAAAAGTGGTGATTCGTCATACACCGGTGATGCATAATCATTATATGGAACGTGACGCTCCTGAATTTGATTGGTCGATGATTAGATTTCTATATTGTCCTGCCCATAAGTCCCACTTTAACTGGCTCAGTATAAGACCAAGATCCAAGAAAAATATCCACTATTTAGCACTGCAAGCCATATTATTGATATTTACCATCAACTGTGAATCTATTTACTTTAATGTAAAAAAAATAGGGGGGGGGGGGGTATGGTTTTGAAAAGAATACTTATTCTCGGCCTGTGCCAGTCATAGCGGGTAATTCCCAGCAGACACAGGCTATGGGTATAGAAAATGCATCTTGTGTTGTTCCTGCTTGTCGTTTTTGTTTTTGTTTTTTTTTGACAGTATAAGCCAGTGTATAGGTCGTTTATCATAGCTCTAATTTTAACTCCCAGGACTCTCTACCTCCTGTCTACTTTTGCTCCTAATGCGAAGGCATTTCAATAGCTGTGAAGCCCCTAGGCTGACAACCATAAGATTAGTATGAATGTATTACCCCCTTGGGGGCCATCGCCTGTAATAAGTTCCACATTATTCGTATCCGTTGGGGCAATTTTGTTTAGGCCTTAATTATATATCATTAAAATTGCTGTTGATTCTCATAGATTTAAGATCAAAATTAGAGTGAACTCAATCTTGCCACTTTGTTTTTGGTCACTGTGAAAATGCTGTATACCGTGAGTACTGTAACATAGACTTCTTTCACCATCGTGTGACATGATTTGCTTCATTGTTGTCTCATTACTAAATACTTGTTTACCCCTACGTTTTGAATAGATTTGCCAAGGACATTATCGATCTATCTATCTATCTATCTATCTATCTATCTATCTATCTATCTATCTATCTATCTATCTATCTATCTATCTATCTATCTATCTATCTATCTATCTATCTATCTATCTATCGATGTATCTATCGATGTATTTATTGATTATTTGAAAGTAGAACTCCCAGGTTTCACCAACTATAGTGTGTGTTACAAAAGTAACTGGCACAACAAGCATTTTGCAAATGTCTGTGCCCTCTTCTTGTAATTGTAGCGTAAATTAATCCCAGACCATAGCACAACTTTTGCCTCATTCACAAACCTGTATTAAAAACATATACTTACTTCAGTACTTAAAATGAATGTAGCATTCACCAATATATGGCTTCTTAAGAGCACTTCATTATACCATTACAGCTTCATCATTATTATAAATATTTGTGCATGTGTCCCTAATCTTGTGACAAGTGTGTGTGCATATGCTTGTATTAGAAGTGCGTCAAAATAGCAATTTTTTTATGTATCTTATGATAGGCTATCGATACATCATCAAATATCAACGTTGTCACTCTCTCTGTATGCAATGTAATGTAAACCAAGTGCAGTATGTGCACATTATGACTATTTAGCCATTTTTGGTGACTGTATTCTCTCTCTCTCTCTCTCTCTCTCTCTCTCTCTCTCTCTCTCTCTCTCTCTCTCTCTCTCTCTCTCTCTCTCTCTCTCTCTCTCTATATATATATATATATATATATATATATATATATATATATATATATAACAAAGCAGCCTGCTAAACTGTCAGATGTAACCTTTACACGGCGTCTTTTCTGTCAAACAACATCTGTCACAAACAACATGGAGAACACTGGAGATTTGTTTTAGGACAATATAATGGGATATATAATGCCTCAAATATCATGTCTTTTTTTTTTTTGTATTCAGCTGTTTAAATGTCCTTTCTCCCAAAGAAAGACTGCATTTTGACTGTGAATGTTTTTAAAAGATAAAAATAGATAATACAGAAAAAAAGTATGATTTGGATTTTATTGCTTCACCTTAAGTGCAATCTGACTGATTTATTAGAGCACTAGGAGCAACTGGGCTTTTAAAATATACGTGAAGCCAAGACTATTAAGCAATGTAATCAGCCATGAATGTAATGTGTCACCGCCAACTTCAATACAGTTTTGGTCTAAAGCCCAAATGATACACTTGGTTGGTTTGCTGAGCTTTTCTCCTGGTCTTTGTTTATCTGAGCTATGATTTCCTCTTTATAAAGGTGTGTGTGTGTGTCCCATCATAGCAAATTAAGCCTCTGGATATGTTTTATAATGCATTTCCTTTTCATTGAATTTCCTTATTCTGTTTCAGTGTATTAAATAAAACAATAAAATAATGAGTTTGTTCAAAATAGTTATGCTTGAAAAACCTCAGCTTCTCCAGGATTCATTTATTGATTTTCGAACGCTGATTCGCTTCAGAGTCACGTGTGAGCTGGAGCCAATCCTGGCTGACTTAGGGTGAGAATCCACCCATGATTGGTCATCAGGGTAGATTGAATGGCACATACAGACAAATCGCCATTCACACTGGGACCTATTGCCAAGCTTGAGTCTTCAGTTAAATTCAACATGCACGGTTTTGGAACCACATGTGCCACCATGCCACCTGCTTCTCCAACAACATCAACTAAAATACCGTGTGCATTTTACATTTCTACAGTAATTTGTTTGGTTTTACTATTTCACAGTTGGTTATATTCATAAGGACAGGCTGAACATAAAACCCTTTTATTTTAAACCAATATTAAAATTTTTCTCTCCCGGGAAGACAAAAGGCAATATAGTGATGAGTTTTTTTTAGACTCATTAAAATGACATCATGATTTAACTCCTGTGTGAAAAAAAAATAAAAAAATAAAAAAAATCAAGACAGTGGTAATTTGACACTTCAACACTTCACTTCTTCATCTTGCCGTATAAGATTAATTCCCACATCCCGCTCCAGTTCCCTGAAGACACTTCCTTTCAGTAGGCAAGCTCTAGGTCATAAAGGTGCTCAGCTGAAGTAGAGAAGAACAAAAATATAAAGCAGTTATCATACCTGCCTACCTTAGATGTCCTTTCCAACTAACTTTTACAGCCCCTTAAAGTAGGTCTTCAACAAAGGTGTACCATTTACATTCAAACTGATCCTATAGCCCCCAAATATTAAACACAAATTCCATCCATTCATTTTCTATACCACTTATCCTATTCAAGGTGGCAGGGCAATGGAGGCTTTCCCAGCCGACTGGGAGAAAGGATATAAGGAATAATAACAATAATAATAATAACACATTGGTTATTAATTTTCAATAAATATGTTGATGTTGACAACATAAACCAACATAGTACACCTGTAAAATATTATCCAATGCAATACAAAAGTTGTAAAATGTTTTGTTTTGACTGATACTGGGAAAGGAGATTTGTTAATTTTGGCGGTTTGGATAGGTATATAATTTCAATGCATCTACCTGAGCAGCTTCTCATGTAGCTAAAAATGAAATGTTAACCACATTGAATGAATGATATTATGCAGTGCACGGCTACTTCTACACCAGTGCAAACTACAAACGCATTAATAAGCATATGAAATTAGTAAACATCCAACACACTGTTTACACCCCTCGTGTCAACAATTTAACAAGTGTGTCATGTCAGCTGGGCTTTTGCATACAAACTATGGCAGTCTGTTTCACATTTTACTATGGAAGCATCACACACGCAAGTTTTCAAACTGATACTTTATGTAACCAGTATGTCCTGGCCTGTATTTTTGATATATATCAATGTTCCGCTGTGTCCTGACTTTCTGGAAGAGACAGTGTGGTTTTGAACCAGGGCCAGATGGCTCACAGTAACTCAAGAGCTGAGAAGCATACATAAATATGTCAGTATGGAGATGTCTGAGGCCTGCCCTTTTAATAGTAGACAACCTGAAAAGCCTGTGCTTGCGTTTATTACCGCCGCTCTTGAGAAAAGATGCCACAAATATATCATGAGAGCTGATTAGTGCGTGCTCAGGTAATTGCAGCCTGCACATCATCTCGGCATGGAAAATTGTATATATCACCAATTGCAGAACCGTATTTAGTCATTTTATATATATATATAAAGGATGTTTGTTTAATTAAAAAAAAAACATTTATTTTCTGAAATGTCTGCATGAAAAATAATACAGAAAAAACATATATGTTACTTTAATTGTTAATTTGATTTTCTTGATTTACTGGGTGGGGCATTCATATGACGCGGTGTGGTAACATTTTACAAGGTGTGAAAACTTGCTTTCCTAGAATTGTGAATGTTCAAATTATGATAGTAGGGTGTGCGGGAAACATATGTAAGATTTTCTTGAGGTGCAATGCATGGTAAAGGTTTTAGACCGATACTTTTATGCAAACAGAATATACAGTAAAGGTACCTAGCTATAATTAGGTCAGAAGTATTTGGATAATTATTTTGATGTTCTTGGTTTTTACTGTCATATTAAGCCCCTGAAAATAGAGGTACTCTGCATAAATGTACTGTATTCTTAAATGATAAATGCCATACTTTTGAAAGATGGATGTCCATCCTTCAATCACAGCTTAATTGGTTTGGCAGAATCCTAACAACCTGTGAAAACATGCGTCTGCATTTGGACCAATTAAATGAACAGCTGATACTGTATTCGAAATTGTCTGTGGTCAACTAAATTTGAGACAGCAGGTGTAGACAGTCTCTGTGCCTTTATTACACCTTCTTCATTACGGTCATCCTTATTCCTTCGTTTCATTTGAGGTTTGCATTGTGGCGCCGGTGCCTACTTTTAAATCCTGCACAGGATTTTGTGATACTTTCTTGTAGGATCATGTTTCGTCCTTCGTGTCCAGACAAGAGTCACACTTCCCCTATTACAGTCTGTGGCATATCGTGTCACATTCTTGCTGTCTCTGTGAAAGCAAATGTGCTAATGAGTGAATTCCCACAGATGGACGCTCATTGTTAAAATGCTTAAGCACATCACAGGAAGCCTTGCGCTGGGATTTGTCATTTGGAATTATTAGAGGGGCAAACAATGGAATGGGTGAATCTGTGTAAATAACTGTGGGCACATGTTTTGTGCCCCCGATATACTTATTAACTGTACCATTAATGAGTGAAACCGAAAAGAACGAGAAGAACATTGGTCATGATAGACACTGACACATTGACTACACAAGCAAACCTTTGATCCAGCTCCTTTGTGCTGAAAATTGTGTTGTGCTACAGTATGCAGGAGAAGGACGTGAGGTTCATCCTCTTGTTTACTTCCCTTCAAGTTAATGATGTAGTTGTGCAAGGGAATACATTGGGTCTTTTCTCTCTTTTATTCATCTTTTTACTTCGCTATTTTTCATTTTTAAAGGCGGCCAAGCACACAACACGGTTGCCGTGCTGCAAAGAAAGCAAAAGCCAGTTCGGTGTATTTATGGATTCACAGTGCCAGGCCTTGCTATCGGCACTCTGGCCACCAGTGAATTTATTTCTTGCTGCTTAATAATGATGACATACCTCAGGCTTTCTTGTGGGAGGAGCATGTTTACTGTGAGCTATTCTGCTCCCCTTGTGACCTCTCCTCTCCATACAGTATGTGACATACCATTACCAACTACATATGCTTCTCTGTGCCCCTACCTTCCTGGTCAGCACATGCAATATACAGTATTTCATTTGTCTTTTGTCCCCCAAAGGTGGCAGTGCCATCTTATCGATGTCCTTCAAAGGACGGGGGAAAAGAAGAGTGATTTGTAGTCGTGTCACATGACTGCTCTTTCAGGACTGATGTTAGCCACTGACAGTTGCAATTAAGTTTAAAAGTAACATGCTGTTACTTTCTTGTCAAGGTAAAGGGCATGGGTACAAGGCTTTCACCTGAGAATGCCTGGAAGGATAACTTGTGCGCAACGTCTCATTTAGTGGAGATGTTGGAACTGGGCAGTGTTCTGGCAAAGTGGTTGCTAATTTATTTTGATTCTGCAAGCGTAGAGGCTTGTCATCCTTTTGTCCTTTCAGATGTCCCAGGCAGGAAAGCATTGAGGGATTTCCTCTGATTTTGGTTGTGATAACACTTGTAATTTGGTTTTGTGGTCTAAACCAAAACACAGAATGGAACGGTATGCGTTTTGTTCTGGTTCGGCACACGCATCAGACTAAGGGCCTGATTTACTAAGATTCCAAATAGCAAGCGCTAAAGCACGGTTCACTCAATCTTAATAGATTGCGCACACTTCTGGCAAGATTTTTAAAAGAGGGTTTTATGCTTTAATTAGCAATGGTTGTTTTCACCATGTGAAATTTGGGAAATCACCGCAAAGGAAAAAGCAAACAAACATACAGTATTACTGAGTATCTATCGCTCTGATAATTTTGGGACAGCCAGCAACCACATAAAACCCAGACCATTTTGTTGTGGCTGTATGTGCTGCCCATCATGTGTAATGTTGCTTTTAAAACCACTGGGAAAACTGCTCTGGGAGAGACCAGCACCAAGAGTCACAGTGCATTGAACTGATCCAGATGTTGGGAAATGCAGAGTTGAATGGAGTTTTGTCATATGGCATGACTCCTTCTTGTGACTGCCCGCCTTTGGGTCATGCAGAAGCTCCGAGATTGCATTGCCGAAAAGACAATATGTCATGATAATTTTTGTTGTTGGCATTTAAAAAATGTTTACTCAAGTGGAAAGCTTTGCCCTGCTGCTTCTCATTTTTCTGGTTTGCACCTGCCTTTCAGACGCGGTATTTAAAGACGCAAACACAGCCATCACAATTCGTCTTTTGAAAATAAATATATCCGTGTATAGCACGGATATATTTGTGGATTTCAAAAACGTGGAAATAATTTGTGGATTTCAAAAACACACGTGGAACTCACGGACATATTGTGTAAATCGCGGATATATTTGTGTATTTAAAAAATGATTGTGTGAATCACGGATATATTTGTGGATTTTGAAAACACAAGAAAATAATTTTGAGACAAATCTCTCCCCATACGTCTCGGGTATGATAAATTACATCGTGCATGCTAAATTAATCTGATTGCATATTCTCTTCACAGAACGCGCAAAATGAACTGCATGGCAATTTTGCCCATTAGGCAGACAGAATCCTACGTGTGCATGGCTCTGTTTGCTTCAGCAATCAAGTTTGCACCCATTTTTGCACATGAAAACCTTTAATAAATGGGGCCACAAACATTGTTTAGTGAAAGGAACTGTATGCATAAAGTCACAGCCTGATTCAACAGCATTCAATGTATTTTATCACAAAACTCAAACTTTCAAAACAATAATGTTGTCTGCTTGATTACATTCATTTATGATGGTACCAGCTGAGGTCCCGAAGAGTTTCTTGAATGTATTTTTATCACCACTGGGAAGGCAGCCAATATGCCAATATTTACTGCTAACTAGGTTTCATTTTCCTTTACTTTTTGCATTTTAATGCTGGTCTGTGTCGTTGGTCTGTTACAATTGGCTTGTAGTGAACCAAACCGCACTTGTTTTAGTGTGCCCCAATGATAAAAATGACCTGACCTGACCTGCCCCACACCAGAGTTAATTTACAAGCGGGTCGTGACTCGAGACAGACCTCTTCAGGTAGTCTCGATCTCCTTATTTGGTGTTTACCAGGGTTTAAATTGAAGCCTTCATACTTTACAACAGCAACAAACCAGTTTACCTGAACATGTCGAATGTGTTTGTGTTTGACGATGTGTCCATCCATCACAAAAAGATTTCATTGTCTTGGGCGCTTTCTTGTTTTCGACACTGAGTTTACACTAGTGTATGCAAGCAGCCGTCCACTGCAATCAATCACCGCCGCGCAAGTCGGAAGAGGAGATGGCCAGTGATGATCACTTTCTATTGGGACAGCAGTATGCGGCTCGGGATGATAGCTAGCTCACTGCAGAGACAGACCCGCCCCTAAAATGAGCCAATATGCTTTAAAAATATGTTTATAGTTCTTGATACTTGGATACAGGCATGTTATTAGGACAACTGAGAACTCTTTTAAGTTGTTGGGGTGGGAGGTGGGGATGCATAATATGTCTCCTTTAAATCATTTTTCGTTTTAGCAATGCTACAATGTCGTGTATACTTTTGTGCAGAGTGCCTCACTGTCAAGAGATGACTACAAACTCATCAGACACTCAGGCTGAGATTTAATGCAAAAGTGTAATAGAGATTTGAAGAGAGTGTGCCCTCCCATCTAAAATGAATTTTCATCAGATGTTAGTGTTTTTGGAGAGTATTATTATGGGTTGTTGAGGCACTGGTGCTTTTCTCCGGAGAGTGGCATGCAACACATTGGCCTGTCGTCCTTGGTGATGATGGAGCCAATATTTTATGGGAGTTGTGCTTCGAGTGAAACTGAGAGTGCAAAGTGGGAAATGGAGGCGGTGTGGGGTCAAAATGATGGCCCCTTTTATTCCCTGCTGCCAATTTCACCTTTGATAGGAGCGTTTGGCTCCTCATGTCATCACAGAGAGCAAAATGGGGTTTCAATGTCACAGTACAAGTGTGAATCCTAAATCCTCACGCTCAGTAAAACAGTTTATACAGTGACACCAATGTGGATATTTACAGAAAAGTGGACAATAAGTAGAGTTGTTGCACAGTCTTGTGTAGTGTAGTGTATGACTTTTTTTAAAACCATTTTGATTGTTGGCCTACTCAATTTTGTTTTTATGATGCATTCTAAAAATACAATACTATGCTTATTTTAGTGCGGCACAGTGAGCGACTGGTTAGCACATCTGCCTCACAGTTCTGAGGACACGGGGTTAAATCCGGTCCCGCCTGTGTGGTGTTTGCATGTTCTCCCCGTGCCTGCGTGGGTTTTCTACGGGTACGCCGGTTTCCAGTTCCAGTTCAAGGTGTACCCCGCCTCTCACCCAGTCAATCAATGAATGAATGAATGAATATTTATTTTAGGGGATGTGCAGCTCCATCAATGAGGCCAATGTGATTTACTGTATATCTAAAATCTGACATGACAGCTGTGCTTTGTAACACTATCAACAGCGCAAAATTTGATTGCAACTTGAGCCCGGATGAGATTTGGCCTCTGACAGTAGTGAGATTATTTTATATATATAAAGAGTTAGAGTCATCCGTACATCCATTTTCCGTCCCGCTAATCCTCACAAGGGCGCAGACGTGCTGGAGCCTATCCCAGCTGACTCTGGGCGAGAGGCAACGTAAACCCTGAACTGCTCACCAGCCAATCGCAGAGGTACTGTAGAATCATTAAACACAAAATATTGGCAAATTTCTAAATAATAAAGTCAGAGGGTCTTTGATATCAGTTACGCATAAAAAATAGTTTTGACTGATTGTAATGAATCTAAAATTATTGTATATCAGTGATAATGTTTCAATTTGTGCATTTTAGACAAATAAGACAATGCATCAATTGTTATCGGTTATTTGTCCCACCTTTAATTTGCTAGCCTGTAAAATTCTGTAGTATAGTGTTGGTTGTGTTTTTGGGTGGAGGATAAAACACAAACATGTCTGAGTTAGTTTGCAAATTAAGAGTTTACGCATAAACACTTAATTGTTGAATGTGATGCAGCACAACTCACAAAATGGACCGGAGTTGCTACTCTATAATTCTGGGCATGTCCTAATCGCATTAGGCCAGTTGCTTTGTGGATTATATTTGCATTTGTTGCTTCATGTTTATTACGAACCAAAACTATCATGCCATGCTTTAAAGTGTTGTGGGCTTTTGCTATATTAGGAATGCATAAAAATGGCAATAGAGCAAACCAGTTTATTGTTTAAAAGAAATGGATGTGTACTTAGCGTAAACAAATTAATTTGGGTTCTGTTTTATTTTTGCAGCCATTTGCATTTTCTTTCCAAGATTTAATGGTTACATTTAAAACTTATAGAGAGAAGCTAATGGCTTAGGCTATCTTTTAATTAGATTTTTTATTTTTTTTGCATTCCATTGTGGCTCAAATTACGACTAGATAGCAGAGTTTGGGGGGAAAAAATAATACTTTACAATAAGAAATGTTATACCAGGCAAGACTGGGAAGTAGTGTGGCGTGTACAAGTATATTGGGGAAAAGTACTAAGGGTCTTAAATTGGGTGAATACGAAAAGCTCTTTAGACTGCTTGTTCTCAGACAGTCATGTAAATACATAACAGCATTTTTTGTGAAGAGCATTTATGATTTGCATGTCTCCATTTGTTATGCTGACAGTGCTGCCTTCAAAGTGTGCAATATGGATTCAATTTGGCTTTATTTACAACTGTCACAGTCCCGCCTGGACTGATTTTCTGTTACGTTTCGTTATTGGTCAGAAAATGTGAAGCCATTCTCTATCAAAACCATACATTGTCAATAAATGAAGTATCAATATAATAATTAAAGACTACACTAGTGACATCCATTCAACAAAAATTTCAAAAGGTCCAGATTGAGAAATTGTTTTGAAGCAGTCTGGAAGATCATCCAGTGTTTTATCATGGTGTATATTTAGGTAGCTTGCCTAGTGGCACGGTTACCTCACAACTCGGCGGTCCCAGGTTCAAATCTGTTCTCCCCGTGCCTGCGTACTCCTGTTCAGCATGCAACCAGTTGAGGGTGTACCCCGCCTCTCGCCCAAAGTCAGCTGAGGTAAGCGCCATAAGTGGCTCAGAAAATGGACTAGCCTGCCTAATCGTCTCCATCTGCTTGTAATCAATGCCAGTCAAATCCCAAAAACCTTTGGCATTTATTATTGTCAAGTAACACTGAATTAAACAAATATCTATGACTGCTGATATGTACAGGTGTGCTCATAAATTGACATATCCTGGCAGAATTTGTGAAAAAAAATGTTTTTCATTTACCATCATTATTTTCTTGATGGTTATGTTTTGTTTAATGATTGTGCTTATGAAATTCTAATGCTAATCCTAATTTGAATCCCATTAAAAATTAAATGTGTTTCCCCCGGTCCCTCATGTTTTCTTTAACGAATTGGACACATCTTACAAATCACACATATGAGCACAACTGTGTGTTCTCTCATTTACTCAATAAAAGTAGGGCTGTGAATTTCAAAATAAGAGCAAGTAAATAAAAATAGAAAGTTATACGTGTTCAAATAAAGTGCTTAACTTCAGACAAATAAAAAAGCTGCAGCAGAGCGCAAGGACAATGGCACCCAAATGCGACCGGGCCCATATTTGAAAGTGCTGACATAGCAGCCTTAAAGGAAGTAACGGGGGCGTTCCTCGCTGGTAGATGAGTAGACCGCAACTCGGCGATTTGTATTTGTCACTGTCGCAAAAGAAAGCCCTGGCCTTGCTTTTAAGCAGGGGGAGGAGGAGGAAATGAGCAGCAGCAGAAAAATGAAATGGGTGCATCACATACTAATTTCACAGCAAGATCTAGGCATTTAAGCTAAATCGTGAGCTACAGTTCCACGAAGAGCGTGAGGAGAATTCAAGCTGAGCAGGGAACAGCTTGAAAGCCTCCTGCAGAGATGTCTCAGTATATCATTTTTCTTTAGTCCCAAAGCTCCGGACACTGGGACTTTTTAGGACTTCTCTATGCACTCAGAAATCACTACGCCACCCACTGTCCTGTTGGAGTCGTTTTCTGAAAGCACCACGACGGCGCTCTCGAATAGAAACTTTTTGTGTTTGAGGGCGTGTCACGTTGCATCACAGTATTGCATGGTCCCGCCCCCTCAGCAGATACACAATGAATGGTAAAGTCAACAGTGCGCTGCTTGTGGCCAAGTGCGGCGTGAAAAGGACTTAATGGCTCAACAAACACTTTTAGACTTTACTGAAAAGTAATGGGGCGGCACGGTGAAATTCGGCCTCCCCTGTGTAGAATTTGCATGTTGTCCCCCCGTGCCTGTGTAGGTTTTCTTCGGGTAAACCGGAAAAGAATTAAAGGTTGAGTACAATGATGGAAGATGGTTGTTGACCTTGACAAATTGAGATCAAGTTTAAAAAATCCAATTGCAATAACTCTTGATTGAGTGACCATATTATGAGTTATTAACATCTGACAGTTTGCTTGTTAAATACATTCAGACTTCATGCATCCAGAGTAACTTAAAAACTGCCCAATGAGTACAGATTACAGGAAGCGGGAGTTAAATATACTGTTGATGGTACGTTCCGTAGTGAAAGCCCAATGATTGCCGGAAGCCTTTTGTTGATCTTCATAAAAATTAGGAAAAAGAAGGATGTCTCGTGACCTTGCTTAAGATCCACCAATGCAACAATTGCATTAATTCCTTGACATTTCTTTGAGATGGGTTCTGCATAAGGCTAGTGACAGATTGTGTGCCAAGGCATGTCGCAACTATGAAAGTTAAAAGAGCTCTGGGAGAATTATCCATCATCATTTGTTGACAGGGACACTTTAGAATTACATGTTACTGGCCGGGCACAGAAGAAGCTATGGCGTGTGATTGGGCCCACTGGTGATGTGAGAGGTTTAGATCAATCTTTAAATGGAGCAGCCTCATGATGTATACCAGGACCTGGGGGCATTAAACAAGAAACAGAAAGCATACCAAGATATACTGCGAGACTAGTACGCTAACTATATACTGTACACAAGATCAAGCATCAGCACTATCTGGGTTCCCAAACTGGCCTCGATAAAACTCAGACAGAGTGCAAGGAGAGACGAGGTGTAGAGGTAGAAGGCTCGCAGTCGTGCGGCAGGGGAACAGAGAGTCAGAAACGGGTTCTGCCTTGTTGATCCAGTATGACATTGATAGACAGCAGCTGAAGGAAAGCTGCTAACCATGTTTGGCGTGGTGGTTTTGAAAGGACGTCCGTGACTGCCGTTCCAGAGTTGACTGAGCACGGATTCAGCAGGCAATCGCCCCGAGTGGTTGTGCCGAAGAGATGCGAGTGGGAAACTTCTACATGCAAGAAGACTCGCTTGACTTTCCATCTTTTCCGCTGGAGTTATTTTGTTTCTTGAAACACCCATTAATGCCGCTGCTATTTTTACATGTGGGGATATATGACGGCGGGACTCGCAGCCTTACCTCAGGATGTCAGCATGTCCAATCTTTGAGGCAAAATGTCTAAATTCCCTGTTTAATAACCTCATGCAGCAGTCCCATCAAAATAAAATCAGTTCCATAAACATTATATTGTTCGTCAATGCTGATGAATTCTGTTAAAAGGGCACTATACCAATGCCACACATTATTGCTTCTTATCACCTCACTGCTGCTTTCACAATACTTTTGTATTTCTATTTCTTTCATTTCTCGAATTGTAAAATGTCCTCTTGAAAAAATGAATAACATGTTTGTCCCTCTGACAATAAGTGTTTGCTCTCATAGGCTTCCCAAAACATAATGTTGCCCGGGCTCTGAACTCACCAGCTCCAATACTTGCATGTGACCAGATGGAACTATCATTACACCAATGTAAATAGCATTCACAAAAATTGTAGTTTTAGCCTTGCTTCTCTTCACAGGGTAAAAAGTGTATCAAGGGAGCCATAGTCTCATTTGTTGACTTAACATTGTGAACAAAAACAGTACAGTAAGTCTGTGGTTGTCATGTGCCATTTGATTCCCTTCATGCAGCGATTGTATTTCCAAGCAAATCCTCATCACGCCAATAACAAAAAAGAAAGAAAAAAAAAAACTACAAGGTCTTGACGAATCTTAAATTGAGACTGAGGGCAGCAAAGTCACTGTGGGTAAGTTTGTACACTTTGTTGCTCTCCATCTCACTCTTTGAGTTTGTATGTATTTGCCCTCTGCCAAGATAAAGATTATGTTTCACTTCTGTTTATGTGTTTAAGTTAATCTGTCCATCCACATACAGTACACACATAATACAAGCATCTGTTGGTCCAATCATATTCACACAATATGTAATCATCCATCTGTCCTTTGCCACACATCATGCAAACATCATCTATTCATTCACAAACACACAAAGTAAATATTACATGTGTAAATGGATGGACAGATGAGTCATTGAGAGCCACAATTCATTTTATTAAAACAGGCTGCCTTTGAAAGAAAAGCAACATATAGTGCAAATACTTTGTGTTGCATGACTGCAGTGGAAGGACCTCCTTTCTATTTTCACCTCCCTCTGTTTGCAGATGGAGCTTTTCATATTTAATCAAAAGCGACTGTGTGTGGGCTACTTCTTCCGATAACACTGCCTGCAGTGCCATTGTGTTCTTTGGGGACTTTTACAATGGCAAGCCAATAAGCAGATTGATGATTCCGAGCCAACACATAGATGTCAAGTTAAAAAAAAAGAAATTAGTATTAGAGGCTGCTCACTAAGTAAAATGCGCTTTCTCATTTTTGCTGAGCCCTGAGTTGTTGAAGACTAATTAATTCAAGAACAAATGTCCCCAAAGGCTGCAGTTAATGATAAACTTATTAGACTTGATGGTGCCCATGAGGTCTGGTTTTCATGGCGGTGCCCGAGGGGCTGGTGGTGTTACTTAGCCAGCTGTCACTTAAAATCAAGAAAAGAATAATGTGTGTGTAAATCTGTTCGTGCTTTTAAATTCCATTTTTTCAAGACACACAGTCAGTCATAATATAATCGCTCCCTCCAGTTCCATCGCTTGACATTTGACATGAATGTGTTAAGTTGCTATCGACACCACGTCCGGCACTGAGGTGAGGGGATATAATTGTAGACTATATAGACTAACGGAGTGTGTGCCCTCTAACGAGTCTGTCAAAACTGAAGTCTCAAGAGAATGGACCTCCTCTTTGCTGGTTTACAGAGACTGTCAATGCTTGAAGAAATGAGGAGGGATTCAATGACCTTTTTTTTAAAAATTATTTTTGTACATTCTTTCAGACCGAGGCCATTTTCAATTTAGTTAAAATGTTCCCCTGAGCACCTAGCTAACCACACTACTGTAGATAGAGTAAATGACTGATTGAATGATTGATTTAGCGGTCGACTTCTGCCCTTTTTTAATTTTTCATTTCTATTTATTGTTGCTGTTTTGTTGCCATGTTCCCATCCATCCATGCATCTATCCATCCATTTTCCGCACCGCTAATCCTCACGAGGGTCGCGGGCGTGCTGGAGCCTATCCCAGCTAACTCTGGGTGAGAAGCGGGGTACACCCTGAACCGGTCGCCAGCCAATCGCAGGGGACATAGAAACAAACAACCATTCGCACACACATTCACACCTACGGGCCATTAAGAGTCAATTAACCTACCATGCATGATTTAGGCATGTTGGTGGAGACCGGAGTGCCTGGGGAAAACCCACGCAGGCACGGGGAGAACAAGCAAACTCCACACAGGCGAGGCCGGATTTGAACACGGGTCCTCAGAACTGTGAGGCAGATGTGCTAACCAGTCGCCCACCGTGCCTGCCATGTTCCCGCTAAGTCGCAATTGGTTCCATTTCCGATGGTCATTATCACACTTTTCACCCTTGCGAGGCAGATCACCAAACGAGCCTTGCGGGAAAAGACTTTAGATGCTCACTGAGCAGAAGTCGTGCAAGATACTATTCTGAGAGCTCAGCAACTTTAGATATGTATTGTCTCCCTGCAATATTATTGCTGTACTTTTATGAAAAGGTCAGTATGTGTTTTACTGTATGACAAATAAAAGACTTTCTGCCATAAAGTATCATCATGCAGAAGCACTTTAGAATGTGATCAAACAGCAGGTTTTGCATCCAACTTTATGCACATTAACCCTTGCAGCTGACATGCAACCATAAAGATATATGGCCTCGAAGCAGCAGTTGAGATCCCATTCATGTGTGCACATCTACGCATGTGACATCACGCCAACACTTACTGATCCCCTCCCACCCACTGCAGATCGCTTTGTTGGTCTGTCCAGAAGTTTCGCCTTCACTTCCCACCTCCTTCCTTCCTGGCTGCTCGAGGGGGAGTTACTATTTTTATTGCTAAATCCTCCTAAATTAGGAGTTTCGGAAAGAGGGATGTGGTTGTGGTGGATTGTGCCGCTGCCAAATTGTGTCAGGGCGATGTATTAGCTCGCTATGCAATATGTGTGTGAGTGTGTGGGTGAAAGTGTTTTCCCACTGTTTGGCAGCGTCGCACACTTGATGATTGAGGCACAGCTGCACCACAAATCCAATATAGACTCATGATGGCGTGATTCAATGTGTTGCTCAAATTAATATTGCAATTTTTCCAAGTTTGTGTGTTATTTATTTATATGTAAGGATGCAGTTGTAATGGATGTATTTAGTTAGTATCTAACCAATTACCTGGACCTAGAATTCCCTCCAACTTTTTTTTATTGATTGATTTGCCTTCCGCTTTATTTCGTTGTTCTTGTTGTCATTGTTGTTTTGTGAGTAGGCACACTTCCAAGGATGTACTAATCTAAATTCCATACACAGTTATTTAACAAGGGCAGCACGGCGGGTGACTGGTTAGCGCATCTGCCACACCTGTGTGGAGTTTGCATGTTCTCCCCGTGCCTGCGTGGGTTTTCTCCTCCCACATCCCAAAAATGCATGGTAGGTGGATTGAAGACTCAAAATTGGCCACCGTGCCGCCATGGATGGATTATTTAACCAAAAAACGAAATTTTAATTGGGAACAAAATTATTGTACAGTATTCTTTTTTTAACAATCAATATTATTACATTACAGTTACATACTTCCAATGCTGTTCAAATCCAATCCACACATTTAAGATAAGATTTCAATCATGATCATTGCCATTAAAACATTTTGGCCAAAACTGAAAATCAGAAAAGAGAAATAGCGAAATCCCCTTTAAATTGTCATTTTTCTTTTTGTGTTTTTAATTTTACTTATGCAAACAATGCATAAATGTTGAGCTCCATGCTTTTGCGGTTTTCCATTAAAATTAATTTTAATGCTGGTTTCCATTTATCCCTCAACAGTGTCATGTGTGTGCAGTAGGTTAGGCGCACTTAAGCAATATTAAAACATAGATTGGTCCCACTGGGAAAAGAAGTGTGAGCATATGCTGTAAGTATATTCTATGCGTGTGCGTGTGTGTCTGTGTGTGCGCATGCGTGTGTTTGTGAGTGTGCACATGTGAATGTGTGCTTGGTTATAATTACATGTTAATGACCCCCCTCCCTTGTATTCATCCGTGTCACGAATCGAGTCTGATCACAACTGTAACGGTGGAGCTCAGTCATAAGCTTTCCATGCTGCCGCCACCTGCTCCGCTTCCGGCTCGCTTCAGCTTCCAGCCGGCAAAAACGGTTGTCGGGGGACGCTGAGCCTGCAAAATGAAATATGTTTGTTGTGTTTGGCTTGCAAAAAAACTTCAACAGAACATGTACAGATATCCTTTCTATCAGTCTGTAACTACCTGCAGGTTCTTTTCAGATTGCAACCTCTTAATAGGACCACACAGAAGGGAAACACCTGTAAGTGTGCTCATCTGGTCCCAATAAACAGCTGCTTCCAAAAGCAATTCAGCAATCACACAGTGTTGTAATGAGGGAGTCTGGGGGAAATGGGAAACATGATTAGTTACCATTTCTTACAACTAGTCCAGCTGCCCAAATTGTACTGCCAACAAATACAGAATGACAAGTAGAGCCAAACTCAAGTATAAAAAACAAAATAGTTAATTACAAAATTAGTTGAAAAGGGGGTAAAAATTACAAGAAGCGTATTCTATAATCGAATATTTTAGGAAAAAAAAAGATTTTTCTGAATCAGCGAATGTCACAGAAATATGTGTCGCAGCAGTGAGTAGCTTATGTCTGTCTCTGTTCTTTTTTTTTAATTATAGTGTTTCCATGCTTTTTCTCATAACATTTCAAATGCATTCTTTTTATTAACACTTCTACTCCATTTTCATACTACAACACCTTTTTCCCCATTATTACAAATTACAAAAGAAGAAAGAAATGCAAGGAAGTCGTCTTTGCCACATTTATAACGACAACAACCACACTTTACTTGACAAAAAAAAAAACTACAAATATATATATATATATATATATATATATATATATATATATATTATACAGAACAGTCTAATTTAAATGTGTTCTTCATCACATCATCCATCTCACCTTCACCCAACACAATGTTGACAAGCTTCTTTTCTGGCCTACTTGACGTTAGTGTGGTAACTCAACAAAATAAATCTGTGTGTGTGTGTGTGTGTGTGCTCGCGTGCCCGTGCGTGCATGTGTGTGTGTGTGTGTGTGTGTGCATGTGCAGCTTTTCTTGTAAGAGTATGTGTGTGACCACCAGCCAATGTCAGGTTTTATGTTGCCCCGACAGTAACAATAAACATGGGATTTGATAGCTGGGTCCCTTACCCCCATAATTGATGAGTCCAATATTTACTCTGTTACCTGAGTGTTGTAAACATTTATTATTATTCCTTCCCTGTCGGCTTAGTGCGAGAGAAGAATAGTCCGGCCTGCAGGGAGCAGCTGTCATTTTGACTAATGACACAAATGAATAAAACCTCGTAATTACTTTAGGAAAAAAAAAAGTACAATCCCTACCTTATCCTGGGTTAATATGCATTTTTAAATTTCAACCCGCCTCCACCACCTCGCCCATGTGTAATACAATACAGTCAACAGAGGCAAGCTCTCAAATATCTAATTTAATTTTCTACTCCCCATCCAGGCTGCATAATCAGGTTGGGACAATATTGTGTTTTTATTGACATTATCATTGTTATTATTCTGAACTTTGTAAATATCACTAACATGAGTTTGCCTGGCTGCTTTTCCAGGAATATATTTATTTTGTTGTAATACAATCAAAATGATATCTCATTATTAGAAGATGCTCTCTGTGGATGCAACGATGCCGAATTATTTTAATGTCGAACACTTCCATTTTAAAATTAAATAGACTTCCTGGAGTTTTTATGTCTGTTTTATTGTGACACCCCAAGCAGGTGACATAGCAACCTGCTGTATGCTACACGAGCCTCGAAATAGGATATCAATGAGAGACATCCGATGTGCTATTAGACAGAAAGGCACTGCGGCTTGGCCCGGGCTTTTAGATCTTCTTGTAGCGAGTGTAATTGGATAAGTCTTACATAGTGTGCATGTGTTTTCAAATCAGCACATTGCGGTTTGCGAGTCTCAGGAATAAGGTGGATGGAAGTGTAAAAGCTCTCAGCCAAATCAGGTATTCCAGATGGAGGGATGGAGCGATAGGTAATACATTAATGGCAGAAAGAATGCAGAGAGAGAGAGAGAGAGAGAGGCAGCTTATAGGACAGACAGCTGTGTGATGTACAGCTTTCTCTGCTTAGACAAGACGACTCCTCTGTGCCATTAAGTGCACAAAAGGCAGACTGCAGAGAACCGCTATGTAGAAGTAAAGGGAAGCGTTAATATAATAAACAGGCTAATGTAGTGTACACTATGTGTAAACAAAGTATTGGGACACCCGGCCGTTACGGCTATTGGTAATGAAGTCAGAGATGACATTCTACAAGATTTCGACGTGAACCTCCCAGAATTTTTAGCTTATGTTGGACTTGGGATCGAACCTGGCTCACAATCTCCGTTCTAGTTCATCCCAAAGGTGATTGATGGCCTTCTCCCACACCAAATTCATCCAAGCATGCTTTTATGGACCTTGCTTTGTACACTGGAGCACAGTCATACAAGAAATGAAAAGGGCCTTCCCCAAACTTTTCATTCCAAGTCAGAAAAAAGAGCTATTGACACAATATATACTGTCTTATACTTTATTGATACGGCTTCGTAATGGCGGCGGTCGGCTGCCACTCGTTTATAAATATGTATTCTGGTTGTGAAAGCTCACGTGATACAACATGGCATTATTGATCGGCAGGTACATCTGCGACGCCATTGACTGGCGATTCAAAATTTTAATCGCGGCAAACGATCAGCCAGTCATGAGAACTAATTGGTGAACCCAGCACATTGTGCAACAGTTCAGTCGGTTTTGGCTTTGTGCGGCTGTCCTAAATCTATTCTTGAATAAAATGTGTCTGGCTACCATCGTCAAGAGCAGCAGCAGACAAGTAAATACAGGAAACCCTCGTCTTCCCAACTGATGAGGTCAGTGTGTTTACTGCAGTTATTTTTGATGTGGAAAACCAACCAAATTGAGGTGGGTAATGCTGTGTGGTGGAAAATTGCCAAAAGTGGATTTATTTGAATTGCTTTATCTGTGGTAGATACAATATGAGAAGCCAGGCAACTTGATTCCATTTGAGAATCTACCCTCTGAAGTAGTCTGAGCACGACCCAAATCCCACATAGAAGCAAGTAATGTGTCATACAGTTGTCCTATGAAGGCAGGCAGTTGATCATGTCCCCTCGTCATGCTGTCATGTTAATTAGCAGACTGAAGATGAGAGTGAAGTTATCAACACCTTGCAGAAGCACGCTCAGTTGTGTCATATACCGGCAGACGTAACGATGCAATTGCAAAAACTAATGTTGCAGTGTGTTTTACAAGGAAGTCCTCTATGGGCATTTGCTTCATTCACACTCTTATACCTACAAGACGAGTAATACTTGTGTGCTTCAAGTTTGTGCCTGCACTTTTGCAATCAAAAGAGGACACTATTTAAAAATAGAGAGGGAGAAATCTTTAACGCATAATAAACTGAAGAAGGGGCGAGGAGAATTTTTCCAATAAGTGATGGCTTAAGGAGGAAAAAGGAAATCCAAATCGCTCAGCTGCAGACAAGCATTTATCTTCCCAAGTGGCTCTTCTCTCTTTGGGCATGTTTGAAGGTGAGCACAACTCAAACAAGCTCACTCATAAGAGCAAATTTTTATCTGAGCCTTGTAGGACCCTGACAGTCATATCCGAGGGTCTTTATTGATCTCTTATGCAGCTGATCCTAGGATTTTTAGGACGTCTGCTAACGAGTCTGCAGGCTCGTGAGGACAGCACCTACAAAGTGTCTCAGCCCTAACAATAATTCTATTAGCATTGAAACATTTTTTATCATCCACTGACAAAGTCAAGTATCATAGGGAGGAAGACTTTGATGTGATTTTGGTGGTGCGGAAATGAAACGGGCTTGTTGTTTCAACAGGAGTGCAGGGCTATCAAATAAGTGATAAAATGGAGGTGGTTCTTTCTTGTGGCGCTCATTTATCCATTCAAATCTTGTTAAAAGCAAACCTTGACTGGTCAGACAAGTTATCTTTATTATGACATTATTGTTCTTCTTTACGGAAATGCATTAAATATCGTCATCAGTGTACTACTTAACGGAGAGCGCCATTGCTCTGCATGCACAATGTATTGTGGGTCAGTGACGTGAATTGATTGCAAACAGGTGAGCCACGAGTTGGAAGTGTTGGCGAGTACTGAAAATGTCATCATGAAGCCACATTATACATCTTGTTTGGTTGTGGGAGGCGACATAAGTCTTCACAAGTTCACCGCTTGCACAGTGTTGAGGGGAAGACAGAGCAGTCGTTAACCATGTAAGCATTTGTGTGACAGTGACAGTCCACTCGGAAATGGGACAACAGTGGAAAAACAGATGTTTACATAATAAAATAGGGACCATTAACCCTTAAACAGTAAGAAAAAAGTTCTCCCACCAGATGCACTTACCCTGTAGCAGTGCAGCTAAAGGTTACAAGCCGTTCTTTAATGCGGGACATTGTATGAATAAACATTAACCCAAATTCAATTACACATCCAATAAGAATAGAGCATAAGAGGCTATCAGTTCAAAGTCCTGACATACAGTAAAACATTTTGAGGCTGCAAATGGCGCCCGGCGGAAGAATACGTCATCACGCGGCATAAGAAGGCAAGCGCAGTTATCGCTGCACTTACTGTTTTTCATGTAATTGTTTTATATTTTTGGCCTACAGGGGTTTTCATGCTATCGGTCATATCTAGTGTAAATGTCACTCTACTACTGCGCTACCATCGGTGCCTTCTGACATACAGTATGTAGAAATTTAGGTACGTCGCCGTCTTAGGAACGGAACTCTGTCAAAAAAAAAAAAAAAAAATACTATTACTATACTAATACTATTTTTCTTTTGTCTGGTTATCTTATTGAAACAGGTAAGAACTCTCTATTTTTAGTTGCACTGGGTATCACTGCATGTCTTTAAAGTACAACCCCAATTCCAATGAAGTTGGGACGTTGTGTTAAACATAAATAATAACAGAAAACAATGATTTCCAAATCATGTTCAACCTATATTTAATTGAATACACTACAAAGACAAGCTATTTAATGTTCAAACTGATGAACTTTATTGTTAGCAAAAATAACCATTAACTTAATTTTATGGCTGAAACACGTTCCAAAAAAGCTGGGACAGGTGGCAAAAAAGACTGAGAAAGTTGAGGAATGCTCATCAAACACCTGTTTGGAACATCCCACAGGCGAACAGGCTAATTGGGAACAGGTGCGTGCCATGATTGGGAATAAAAGGAGCTTCCCTGAATTGCTCAGTCATTCACAGGCAAAGATGGGGCGAGGTTCACCTCTTTGTGAACAAGTGCATGAGAAAATAGTCGAACAGTTTAAGGACAATGTCCCTCAACGTACAATTCCAAGGAATTTAGGGATTTCATCATCTACGGTCCATATCATCATCAAAAGGTTCAGAGAATCTGGAGAAATCACTGCATGGAAGCGGCAAGGCCGAAAACCAACATTGAATGCCCGTGACCTTCGATCCCTCAGGCGGCATTGCATCAAAAACCGACATCAATGTGTAAAGGATATCACCGCATGGGCTCAGGAACACTTCAGAAAACCAATGTCAGTAAATACAGTTCGGCGCTACATCCGTAAGTGCAACGTGAAACTCTACTATGCAAAGCAAAAGCCATTTATCAACAACACCCAGAAACGCCGCTGGCTTCCCCTAAGATGGACTGATGCAAATTGGAAAAGTGTTCTGTGGTCCGACGAGTCCACATTTCAAATTGTTTTTGGAAATTGTGGACGTTGTCTCTTGCGGGCCAAAGAGGAAAAGAACCATCCGGACTGTTATGGACGCAAAGTTCAAAAGCCAGCATCTGTGATGGTATGGGGCTGTGTTAGTGCCACTGGCATGGGTAACTTACACATCTGTGAAGGCACCATTAATGCTGAAAGGTACATACAGGATTTGGAGAAACATATGCTGCCATCCAAGCAACGTCTTTTTCATGGACGCCCTGCTTATTTCATCGTGGTTTTGTAGTAAAAGAATGCGGGTACTAGACTGGCGTGCCTGCAGTCCAGACCTGTCTCCCATTGAAAATGTGAGAAAGAATTCCACCTACAAAACTTCAACAATTAGTGTCCTCAGTTCCCAAGCGTTTATTGAATGTTGTTAAAAGAAAAGGTGATGTAACATAGTGGTAAACATGACCCTGTTCCAGCTTTTTTGGAATGTGCTGAAGCCATAAAATTCTAAGTTAATGATTATTTGCTAAAAACAATCAAGTTTATCAGTTTGAACATTAAATATCTCGTCTTTGTAGTGTATTCAATTAAATATATGTTGAACATGATTTGCTAATCACTGTATTCTGTTTTTATTCATGTTTAACACAACCTCCCAACTTCATTGGAATTGGGGTTGTACTTTAAAGACATGCAGTCATACCCAGTGCAACTAAAAATAGAGAGTTCTTACCTGTTTCAATAAGATAACCAGACAAATGAAAAATAGTATTAGTATAGTAATAGTAATACACAGTTTGTTGGTAAACGTTGGATGTAATATCTGTGCCAAACTATTTAATAAATAAGCATCATGTTAATTTATATGCATATTTTGAGAGGTTTTCGGTGTTGTCATCCTTGCAATTATTTTGTTCCGATTCTGACTGGAAAGGTCGAAAAGATGCTGTGAATTGGTACTGTAGAGCGTGACAGTTAGGGCGATTAGTAGGCTAGTGCACCTTTTTGATGGTGAAAAAAAAAAAAAAAAAAACTACGAAAACAACTAAAGTGATTTTAATATCACTTGTTTCATAAAGGACTACAATCAATAAATTTTTACCCCATCTTTAATCCCTGCAGTTTAAGCCTTATTTGCAGATTTTCCTGAATCCAGGAACGTCACGTTCTCATCAAGTATTAGCTTCTCTTCAACTCACCAAGATCAGGTTTACTGTTCATGAATTTTTCAATGAGCTCCATGTTGAAGTGTAAAGCATTCATCTTTTTAAATCTAATCTGCAATTTAATGGTACATAACTGATAACAACATTGGTTGTAGCGGGAATAGTTTGAACAATTAGGGTGCCCTTTAAAATATTCTGCCTCACCCTGGCTGGAGTTTCATTCGGGCGAGTGATTTGTTTACGTCTTTCAGAACACACTTTCCATTCTGCATTACCCTTGCTATATTAGCATCTCACACCCTCGTGAGGTTTGTTTTAAAAGTTATGGACTGCTTAGTTGAGATGTGACAAGACGGCGTGACGGCCCCCAGCTGGTCCGAGTTCTGCAAGAGTGGTCTCAGTGACATTCCGGTAAGCGGCGCGTGACAAACCACCGGCACACCAATCGTGACCCGCGAAATAATCTCCGACAGACGAGGACAAGGGCTATCTCGGCTCGCACTCTCACCTGATGCCCTTTTAGCTCGTCCTCTGTCGCAGTTATAGAGTTAGCTCGGTGTATGTGTCAGATGAATAGTGTGCATCGGCAAAAATGAGCATTGCTTCCTGTCAAGTGATGACAAGTAAATGGCAGGGGAGGAAAAAAATTAAACATCACCGTGAAGTTTTACCTCTCATGCTGTCAATTAGTCTCAATCAACTGCCTCATTCCTGTTTAGGGATGTTATGACAATCCCACTCTATCTTCCCTATCTGTCAAGGCACGATAAACCTACACTATACAGTGTGTTATCTCAACATATCTTTCAGCCGTCAGCAGTGGTAGCTTCCCCTAATTGTGTTGACACGCTGCGCAAAATGGCTGCTGAGGCATTTGATCAGGACTTTGGGAGAAACAAGTACAATTTCGGACTTGTTCGTCAAGATGTTTTTTCCTGAAAGTGTTTTTGAAAAATTCATCTTCTCATGATTGGCATCTCGCATCTCTCCTCTTGACTGTATTTCACAGAGGTGAAGTTGCGCTTATCAATGGAGTAAGTAGGCCGTGATGTATTATTAACAGTTGACTCCGCACTGCATTGCCTGGCTAAAAAGGACTTTAGTGACGTGGGAAGCAACACTGTCAATCTCAGCCTTCCTCTGAGAGTCAATTAGGAGATAAACAGGGCGACATGTCTTTGGAGATGTGGGAGACGGCAGATATGCTGTCCTGCGGATGTCCTGGGGCAAGGTAAACGGGCAGTAAAGCTCTGCTGACAGGGATGTGCACCCAAGAGGAGGTTGTATGTGTTTTTGTCTGCATGCATCGACTGTGTGCTAAATATGGTATGATTTCTTGTGTGCCTGTGTGTGTGCGTGCGTGCGTTGTGACCTGAATGTCTGAATGTCACCCTCATCCGTTCCAAGAAAAGTCAATGTGAAAAGCAATGCTAGTGACATAAATTATAAATTATATTTATTTGTAAAATCAATGAAGCCTGTGGAGTCCATTTTCAATGCCTATTTAACATATGTAACCATATGTGTTCCGTGTCAGATAAAGAGTTAAAAATATAGATTTTGAAAGCATGGGCATTTGCCCTTTTCATGAATGGTATTATAAAAGATTACTATTACTAATATAACAACGTTTTTTAAGTCTTCATGTCATTTGCTTTGAACAAACATGGAAAGATATAAATGAGTCAAATGTCATCATAAGATAAGGCAAAGCAGCATTATTTATACAGCGCATCTCATACAAAATATAGCCTAATTATTTTCTAATTAGCCACCATAAACCACATCAGCCCAACATCAAAATATGTGCTGTAATAAGCATTTAGGTCCGGAAGTATTTGGACGGTGACTGGCCTGGCAAAGCGTCTCCATAATTTGGTGATGCCCCCGGGGCTCCAGATTCCAAGCACTTGCATTAAAAACGACAGCCTAATTACAATTCTGTAATTGTCCAAATACCTTTGAGCCCCTGAAAATGTAGGTTTTACACAATATGACTGAGACGACGTACCTGCAATGGACAGTGATTAAATAAAATGTATTAATTAACAGTCGATATAATTATATCTCCAGTTGAACTGAGGCTCTATATAAATAGCATGCACATTTATTTAATAAAAATATGATATACTTATTGCATATCGCATTACCGGTCTGCAAAGGATACTGTGTAATGTCATGGCCGTCAGTACAGCAATAGCGCCACCCGTTCCTTTCCACAGAATGGCGCCTTGCGTTCATAGCAACCAGTTTCCCATTGCTCCGCATCTTTATGCTGTTTGACCTATTTGGCCTTAGTTCCTGTAAAAGATGTAAAGAATCAAAACAAAAAACAGTGTCACTTATTTAAATCGACACTGTTACCTTAGGGTGAAAAAGATCCGTCATGGTGTGACTATGGAGTGTGAAATGCGAGTGCCATACGAGTGACACTGTCAGCCCATTTTCCCCACCTTGTCTTTTAAGGGGTGGCTGTCAAGCCCGGCCAGGGCGGCGGGGGTCATTGTGAGTGGATGGAGAGATGTCTTGAGCGAAGAAGCCTCCATGCTAACAGCTGTCAGATCCACCCAAGCGGAGGACACGAGAGCAGTGCCGACCCGAAGAAACCAGACTGACGGGGTGGGCTACCGAGGGGCAGGCGAGGGATGCGCTGTCGGCCTGGCTCAGCAGATTTGATGGGTGGCCACACCGAGCTTCTTACCAGGGGTCCCAGCACCCTGGCAGCTTTTTGTTTAACACATTGCTCTTGGCTTTTATTCCCTCCTAATGCAGATTCCACGCACGACAGTGCAGAGCACACGGTCGCTGCAGAGGCCGGGGACGCCGCCTTTGTTGACGTGTCAGTCGCCAACGCGGCGTCTCAGCATGCTTCACCGGCGGCCACGACAGGGGATGCAGAGCCCATGAAGGGGGATTAGTGCTGCACCTATTGTCTGAGGAGCATAGCAGTGTTGGATTTGCCTAACAAGGCTATTCAAATACTGTATTTCTATTCTTTGGCAGTTGACAGGGACGCTCAGTGGCCCCACTCTTGTATCAAAATGTGTAAATGTCATGCCCCCAGCCGAGGCCCTTATTATCTCAGTTGACATGACAAGCAAAGGTAGGATGCTGGATTCTGTTTTTGCTGTCTGCTGCCTGACCTGCAGGTTAGGCTTTTTTTTTAATGGGTTAGGTGGGAGCTTGTTCTTCTGTACGAGTTATTCTTCACTCTGTTCAAGCTGAAAGGAGAGCGCTTTGACCTAGACTTAACCTTCAAAGATTTTTGGTTGGATTGAATGTTATGAATACTGCAGTAAATTAAGGGATTTTTATTTTGGGTTTGTTTTACTGGCACCCTTTTTATCATTTAAATTTGCATTGACATTCCATGGTATAAAATACAGTATTTCTGTATTTTTAAAATAATCATAACACGTAACAGTTTTAATAGTATCAATTGCATAAAAAAATAAATACATAATTTATTTTTCATTGTGGAAAAAGCACTAAAATTAATCATTTTTATATTTCAATATTTTAATATATTTTTACCTGCTGTCTACTTTGTTTTAGTGTATGATAATACTTTAACATTTTTTATTAAATTTTGTATATTTGATAATTAATGACAGCTACATTTGGTTCCGCATATGGTAATCTTGTTCAAACATTTTTATTATGTATTTATGTGTCATTATTTTAAAAAGTTAATATCTTAAAAAAAAATAAAGATCTCTATCATAATCAATATAGATAGATTAAAAAACAGATCCTGCCCAAGATTAACAGCAAGTCAACAACAACCAAACTGTGTATATATTGAGACGTGGTATATTATACGTGTGTGTGTGTGTGTGTGTATATATATATATATATATATATATATATATATATATATATATATATACAGAGAGAGAGAGAGAGAGAGAGAATATCGGCACTGTCGGGCGGAAATGTTCAAATTTGGTAAAGTTCACATTTTTTTCACAAATTGATGATAATGGTCAATCAAAATGTGGGTCTGTTGTTTTTACAAATTATTAACCAATCTAAAGTGTTGAAAATGTCTTGACAATATAGTGTTTCTGTCTCAACAAAAAGCGTTTGTTTTTTGGGGGGTTTCCTGAAAAGTGATGGTTTTGGAGATAAAAGCTTTCCACCCGGTGCCAGCGATATGGAACATATCATAATAGTTCATGAAGTATACTAGTTCTTATTTTCATACTCCTACAGTACGTTGAACGTAGGTTTTGTCGTGTTAAGCCCTGTGAAGTATCGCAATGACTGGAATGAAGAATGGAATAAAGGGATATAAATGGACACAAATCAAATGGAAAGTCCGGAAAAACTTTTCAATATCACTATTCTGATATTTCTGGCACTGCACCGCTCGTAAATACTCCGTTAAAGTGCATCATAACAGATAAAGTATAATGAAATTGTCTCGTCGCTCTTGATTCATAATCGTACTCAACAATGAGGCATCTGGAAATGTTACCTGATTCAGATAGCGAAAAACACTTCTGTATGTAAACTAATTAGGAGACGTCATCATGCCTTTGCGAGCATCGCCAAATCTCCGGTGTTGATGATACACTGAAAACAAAACTCCATTGTGACTTTATGCACAATTGCTAACATATGTTGAACTGTCCTGCTTCAAATTTTGTTTTTCCCTTCTACTCTGTTCATTAAGACACTCCACATATATTTCCATGAGAAAATCCTACGACGTGTATAGCTCACTACCAAGTAGTCAACAAAAGCTAACTTTCTCTCCTGTGACCTATTCCAAACAATAGTCTTCCCTTCAGAGGTGAAAGGGAAACAGTGAGGAGTGAAAGCCGTCTTTGTTTTTCTCCCTCGTCTTCCCTGTGATGTTGATGTCAGTGGAACGTGAGCAAGTGGGTCACGGTTAGCTCAGAGTGTGTACTGTAGCTTTGACTGGCATTGATCCCTGTCAGACGGCCATAATGAGGAGGTTTCCTTTCCTCCCCATCAGCTGGAAGTAATGGCCACCATAAAGGCCTTGATTGCAGCTGCTCCACAACACTGCACCACATGTCAGAGTGACTCTCCAACCCCCTTCAATCAGTTGCTGTTTGGATCACATACAGCCTGCCATCCTCTCACGCTGCCTTTCGCCAGTGCCCGCCCCTCTTCCATCACGCCGAGCGAGAACATATTGTGAAGCATATGAATGGAAAAAGGGCCTTCACTACACAAATTCTGAGCTCGGGTCCTAAAGGTGAATGCATAAAAAATTCTGTTCATTATATTTGGAAGTTTAATCAAATTTAATTTCCCCTATATAGTGCACATTATTAACATGGTGCAGTGGTTCACTCATCTGACTTCTGTGCAGCCAGCGTGGGTTCCGTTTCCACTCAATGAAGTTGTGAGTGTTTGTTTATGTGCCCTGTGATTGACTGCCGACCAGTCAAGAGTGTATCGTCCATCTTTCGCTTAACGTCAACTGGGATAGGCACCAGCTGCCCGCGACCCTGAAGAAGATAAGCAAATACAAATTTGTATTTATTTATTTATTTTATCAAAGGCATTGAGATGCAGAAATGTGGGTGAAATACTTTGAAATAAGGCAGTATCCGTAAAATTGGCCCACACAACATTCAAGCTAAAATAGGAAATAGTTGTACCTTAAAATAATACAAACCATACACTGATAATAAGGAGAAAAATATTTCGTCATTGTCATTGTTAGTCTCAAATCATGTACTTAAGCGTTCTAGAATACATTAATAGTGGACGAGCCAGGACACCTCATATCATCATCATGTTAGCATTTTGCATTCCTCCCCTTTGGTCCTGCCCTTATTGTTTAGAGTTGAGAGAGTTATTTCATATAATTCTTATATATTTACATATATTACTGAGCACATTAAATATAAAAGAGAATTTAGGCTGGACTTAAAGAACCATGTATTATGATTGTAATCAAATAAATTGCACCCTGAAGAAAAAGCAGGAAACAATCTCACAGAATAAATACAAATAAATCGGATGATGTAATAAAATTTATGTAACATACATTTTATGAATAGTAGAAACCATACAATTTTAGCACATCTTAAATTGTTAGTTGTATGGCAATGAGTATTTACTGCTGAGTTCACACAGAAATCACAATAACTAAATTGAGCTATACGATCAACTGCTATTAACATGAGGGAAAGAAATATAGTATGTACATATCTACTTGTATATAATAATTAGGGGACCAGAATAATTGTCATCCTCTAGATATGTGTGCTTTGAATTATGTGCTTGTTTTTTGTCCATAAAGTTAACAATAGGTTATCATAAACTATATGAATATTTTTACATTCATTCTTTTTCTGTACCGCTTATCCTCACTAGTATGTTGAAAATATAACAAACAAAATCAAGTGTGACGTTTGGTCTAAGAAAATAATATCATAGTGTGGCTTGGGAGAAATCTGAAAGAGGTGTCCCACTTTCTATAGGTCACTTCCAATTCACTGGATCACCATATTCATTCACAATCAGGCCCCTAATTAAAGGGGAGCCAACCCAGGAATTATCAATCAGTTAATTAGCAGGATGCTGCACAACAACAAACCTGGCTCTGATTGAAGCCCAGTGGCTTGCGCGTACTGTCAGCAGCCAAGTGAAACCAGAGGGTTTGTGAATTGACCAACAAATTACACAATGCCCATTTGGCAGCCTTGTAACGAGCAGAAAAAAACATAGCTCATAATTTCATTAATTTTATAGCAGCGTAGGCTTTAAGTTATTTTAGGATGATCTAGTGGTGAGCATGGTGGCTGTCCAAGTTTAAAGTTCTTTTCAGTCGTGTCAAGTCAAAACATGTAACCAGCTATTAGCTTCCCAATGGATGCTATGTTTTAGTGGTTCCTCTGTGCGTGAATTCAGTTAATTTGTAAAAGACTTATGGTTTTAAATGACAAAGAATCTTTGAGTTTAGTTTGGGGGCGGGGGGCCTTAATTTCATTTCAGTGAGTATAGGAAAAGGTTAAGTACTTCTTTTTCAAATGTTTCATAGTTCATTCCCATATGCTAAATGGAAACTCATGATGTGGAAGCACTCTATCCCATCAATATAAATGTATCAATATACATACATGCTATGTACTTCCCTCGCTCCCCTTCGGCCATTAGAGCAACTCAATGCATAGCAAATAATGCCTCTCAAAAAATACATTTTGGTAAGACAGTACCGTCAAATAGGGAGAACAATATGATAACAATACCACTACTTTTACGAATGCGTTAAGTGAATTTATATATATATATATATATATATATATATATATAAAATATAGCTTTTTTTTTTAAAGTTTAAACAATGTCGATTATTTTATTTCATGGAGAGCAAAAAAATCACACTTGGAAAAAATGTAAATTGAAATACATTTTTATACCAAATTTTGGGAATCCATTTTCTGTGTGAACATAGCTTATGTCCTTGTGGGTTCTCAGAGCATGTAATGTCGCGTACAGCTGAGTTTGGAGCGACTCAGTGTTTCTGGGAATTGCATTGAAGCAGCACGAACCCGGTTAGAATCTGGATCGACGGCTTTTTGCAGGCATTTGAGTGTTAAATGTACAGAAATGTTCTTGTTAGTCTACGGCTGCTTCCATGTATATGTATATGTGTATATATACATCGATTGTGCAAAAAAAGTTTCCCATTTGAAATATTCTATTTACCCATGGTGTTACAAAGCAGACAAACAAAATGATGAGAGATTTCTGAAAAAGTGTTTAGTCCACAAACACATGCTATTAAAGTAACATATAGTATTTCCCTTTAGTTTTACCTGCTTATGTTTGTTTACATGCCAGTGAAGTGGAGTTTCTCCAGCACGGCTTATTTGCAGTACGGCTCTGTATTTTCTTTACAAATTGCAGTCACTTATCATTTAGTTTTCTTTTTTTATTGCAAAGAAAAACAGAGAGAAGAGCTCAGATGGGGCCATGGCACATTGGGCTCATCTGTAAATGTCTCTGCCAGGTTTACTCCAACAGATGCCTTTGTGTTTTGGCCTCAGTCAGCCGGGTCATCGCACTGCGAGAACACGCGCGCACACACACCTACGCACGTACACACACACACACACACACAGACACACAACTAGAGATGGTTGTGAGATATGTGCTTGAATCCCCTCAGGTGATGAGTCCATTTGCAAGTTTCAGCAATCGAGGCAAGCTCATGCACTCCTCTTTGTTTTTCTCCATGAAACTTTCTCTCGCTTGCTGTCTTCTTGTGCTACCTGCTTGCTGTACTGTTTGTTTGACTTCCTCTGGGCTATTTGGGGGAGGAACATAAAAAGAAAGGAGAGAAATCTTAGGTTGAATTAGGAAATAGCATCAGTCGTTATTTTCTCTTCGATTACAATCGCGAGGGGCTCATGTTACACTCATTGGGGCGGACGAGGCTTTGGCTAGAATTGGGCTGTGCTGAGTGATGTTTGAATTGGAGTTGTTAGTTAGGGGAGCTGGCTCCACGCAGGATACGATGAAAGAATAAAACCCCTAAATAGTAATGAACAAAATAAATAAGGAACCCAATTCAAAAGCAGAATTGTCTGGAATAATGTGAGCAACACACAACAGGAGATCAGTTGAACGCTGGTCTCATCCTGCGGGAAGGTGATGGAAAAAACATCCTGTAATTATTTCGCCTCTGCAATCATTTCTCTGTGCACTTATATATATATAATATAAAAAAGCAAATAACTGAACTCAGTTTAGGATAATACATAGCAAGATGACATTTTATGTGCAGTATAAATACACTGTGTTCAGATCCCCTTAAAATGTTTATAATTTACTGTATGTTGCAGCCTTATGTGTGCTATGACATGGATTTTACCCCAATCTCCACCTAGTAAGTGGTCATTTGAAAGCAATATATTTTAGTCGTTAGTTTATTACGTATATTTGTAAGATGTTCTGTGCAATTTTTGTTATATTATTTTTTGGGTGCAAATTTACTATATGTAACTGTTATATTCATACAGTGGAGGTTTCAGGGTTTTTTTCTGAACACTTCGACTGGAGTTCATCAGTGCTAATTTCAGATCTTTCGACATACTTTGGTCTGTCTACTGTACATAGGGCTATAATTGACAAAGTACAGCCTATCAGAGGAAGAAATAAAGACATGATGTCCAAGAGACTGTTTAAAGAATTGAGAGACAGTAAACATCTATGCCGCAATTATTGCTATCTTGAGAACAGCATCCTCTCTACTTTTTTTAACTAACAGAAAAGAAGAAAAATTTTTGTGCCTACAGTTAAATGCTAATATACCGTACGCCATGGAATAGTGAGTACATAGAGCAGACAGTCCTGGTTTTCAGCTTCAGTTTGTCTTAGGTCACCTGTTTTTTATTCATTGTCAAGCTCCCACACTTTTTCAGCAAACAACTTTTTGATTCATGTTTATTGTAATTAGTAGTGTCTAATCTTTATCATCTGTTTATACTGTATGTACAGTATAGGTTGTTGTTAATGTGTCAATTTAACCTATGTCAATAGTCCAGTATGATGCAGGGATGTTTTCAACTAAATTTTCGATTCACAGGTCAATTATATTTCTAGAGCACTTTTGCAACAACTGCAGCTGTATCAAAGTGTGGTACATATAATATAAAGCATAATATTTAAAATAATAATACCTTAAGAAATAAAGAAGTAAGGCATTTCTTTATAATTGAAATAAACAAGAGTGCTCTTTACATTGACATTTAGCATACAGGAGGAGCACTTTTAGTCCCTTCTTGTTGCAAGGTCCACATTTCTTTGTAAAGACTCTGGTATGAGGACATTAACAGCATAGATGTCTTTGGTCGGAATGTTGAAATTGTAATCTCGCAATCACAGCTTGCATGACATCACTCACGTTTGCTACAAGCTGAGTTTGAATGTAAACAAACAACTCCAAAAGTTTATCTGTTGCCGAGTAGCACACATACAAAAGGATTGGTTCAATTCTCCTGTCCCGTTTTGTACTTTCTCTTTTCACGTTACTTCATTTTGGCGCTCTAGTTCCTCTCCATATATACTCTGTGCCAATATTCTTAGCAAAAAAAAAAAAAAAAAAGGGATAACATAACGTCGCTGCCGGTGAAGGCGAACACAACAACAAGCTCCTATGCAGTTGGCCAATGAATGCTCCGGCCCAAATGCTGAAAACAGTCCAAAACAGGATTCACATGATGTAAAACAGGTTTACACAACGCAACAGAAACACTAAATGATTTTTTTTTAAATGGTGGATAAGTAAAAATTTCAAGAACATTAGCTGAGCTGTTGTAGCAAGTTGCCAAGTCATGGGCGCCTTCTTGAAGACGTTCTAAAATTCGAGTCATAATGGGTTGATGGGAGTAATGCTGGGATTCTCCAGTTCGTGGGCTGTCCAGGGAATGACTCCTCAGGCCTGAGCCATAAATCTGCAATGAGACCTGCAGAGCTCAAGCATAACCTGTATCTCCTTCCATGTGTACCATTCCTTTACCTCCATCCAGCTTCCATACTTTTCTTTTTTGGAATCTTACAGAATCTCCAGGATGCCTCAACTATGGGTCTGTGTTTAACTGTAGAATGTCGCATCGTGGTACAATTAGTATAGTGTGAACACAAGTTATCAAACTCTGCTGTGGACCAAATCAATCATTCACAGATCACCTTGAAAACAAACTTGACGTGGTCTGGTTGTGGTCAGAAAGCAATATGACCTCGTTCCAATGCAACTGAAGGTTTGTAGTGTCCTCCTATAGCCTGCTTGAACCTCCATGAAACTATTGAAGTTTTACTGTATGTTGTGATCATGAGCACTGTTTCACTCAGTAGTCCCCACTCCCAGCCTTCTTCTTGGTTACAGTCTTGGGACCAATCAGATAAGAGCTTGATTTCACACGCTTTCTTTTGACTCATTTTGGTTTGATTGGGTTTTGTTTTTTAGCATGCAAAAAGAAACCAGTGGGAAAACAGAGAGTTTCCAAACCCAATAACTGCTATGTACCAAAAAAAATGTAACAATGTGTATATATGTGTGAAAGTACTCTTTGGGGTTGTTTCTGCCAATGTCAGAAGCATTCTGTAGGTTAAAATCCTTAGCTCTGAAACATAATCCATAAATTAAACTAAAGTACCTACACAAAATCCAACATATAGCCCAGAATATACATATATTTTCATTAAAGCTGTCATTGTTATATTTTTACTTCCCCCCTCAACATGTTTCTCAATTAATGGCCCCCTTGTTCCACCGAGACACAGCACTGAATCTAAAAGAGATGGCAGAAAAGTGTCATCTAACAAATGTGGATTGTCTTTCCCTGTCGCCTGAATCACTTTAATCACCAGCCTGGTTCACACTCTTCACCGTGAACCATTGGTCCATGTCCCCAGTGACCTGGTTGGGGTAACTAATTAAAAAAAAAAAAGGAAAACACATAACAATATTATGAGCTGACCTAATGCTTCTCTGGGCGGTGATGAGTGAGGGCAAAGTTATTATTCTTTTGAACTCCTGCAGTGTGGGGGGAAGACGACACACATTCAAAAGCAGCATGACGTTGGCTGTTTGTTTCTTTTGTACTTTTTTAATTCCTGGCCTGCTGATTTATGGCTTGATAAGATCGTCTTAATTGTCTTTTTTCCCAAATTGGGAATAATTTAGATATACTTAAAAGGCAGACGGTGCTTTTGCCAATCTGCTTTCCCTTCCTTCCCCTTTTATTTCAGCCAGACTTCTCTTTACAATCCACAGAGGATGTGAAATGTTTTTACATGCTGAGACACTTTGACACATTTTATTTCAATCCAAACTCTTTGAAAGAAGAAGAGGCCCAACAAGAACACTTTCTCTGGTATGTTAAATTTTTTAAGTTGCGTTCAAAAGCTTGTATTGTCTCACAAACTGGAAGTCTCGTTTAGAATGGAGCGCACCCATGTTGAAAGAAGAGAACTGTAAATAAAACATGTCTGAGGCCAGACACAGACATGCTCTCCTCTTTTGAATTTTACACATTTCACGCAGTTGCCTCAGATTTTAACTCCTTTTCACAATTTTCAACGTTTTTGTGATTCTGGAGCAATCGTGAGGGGGAACAAAAACTTTTTAAAACGGAATTTGTAATATGTTTCCCCTTCACATTTGTCTCTGGTGGAGAATCAAGCCACCTTGTTCCCCATTTGTTTATTTTCCCTGTCAAGCATGAATGTTGGACAGCTGATCCATATAATTAAAATGCCCTTTAAGCAATTTGCTGCAGCGATTCTAATATTTGTATTCCTGATGCTCATATGCGGTATGTCAAGGTATGAATGTGGGCCTGACAGCATCTCGCTCCTATTGTTCATTTGGGGAGAAAATGGGCCGAGGTAGTCAGGTTGGTGATGGAGCTACCGCCCAATTTATTCATTCAAGTGTCAGTTATACAGAGAAATATGTGGGGCTGCATTTTGGAGCAGTTACAGAGCCTGTCAACATGGCGAGAGTGCAGCACATTTGATCAGAATGCGATGCAGCGATCCTCCACTTTTTCCTGTGATAGAAAAACAATGGACGCCCATGTTGGAGCTTATTCCACTTATTGGGTTAGTCCAGCTAATAATGCAGCCCTATGGGGGGCACAAGCCAGTGCAAACTGTAGGCCGGCCCCAAGCCCGGATAAATGCAGAAGGTTGCTTCAGCAAGGGCATCCGGCTTAAAACTTTGCAAAAACAAATATGAGCGTTCATCCAAAGAATTCCATATTGGATCGGTCGTGGCCCGGGTTAACAACGTCTGCCACCGGCGCCGTCAACCTGCAGGGCGCCGGTGGAAATTCAGCTACTGTGGGTCGAAGTCAAACGAGGTGGAAAGAGGGTTCTTCGGCAGAAAGAGAAGAGGAAAGCACAGAGCCTCGAACTGAATGTGGGGACTTTGAATGTTGGGACTATGACAGGAAAATCTCAGGAGTCGGTTGACATGATAATTAGGAGAAATATTTCTACAATGATGGGAAGAGAAATGGAGTCGGGGTTATTTTAAAAGAAGAGTTGGCGAAGAATGTCTTGGAGGTGAAAAGAGTATCAGATCGAGTGATGAGGCTGAAACTTGAAATTGAGGGTCTTATGTATAATGTGATTAGCGGCTATGCCCCACAGGTACGATGTGACCTAGAGGTGAAAGAGAAATTCTGGAAGGAGCTAGACCAAGTAGTTCTGAGCATCCCAGACAGAGAGAGAGTCGTGATTGGTGCAGACTGTAATGGGACATGTTGGTGAAGGAAATAGGGGTGATGAAGAAGTGATGGGTAAGTATGGCATCCAAGAAAGGAACTTGGATGGACAGATGATGGTAGACTTTGCAAAAAAGGATGCAAATGGCTGTTGTGAACACTTTTTTCCAGAAGAGGCAGGAACATAGGGTGTCCTGTGTGGCTAGACAGCATAGGATGGTGGTGTGTAAGATAACTCTGGTGGTGGGGAGGAGGATTAGGAAGACAAAGGCAGAGCAGAGAACCATGCGGTGAAAGCTGAGACAGGACGAGTGTTGTGCAGTTTTTCGGGAAGAGGTGAGACAGGCTCTTGTTGGACAGGAGGAGCTTCCAGAAGACTGGACAACTACAGCCAAGGTGATCAGAGAAACACGCAGGAGAGTACTTGGTGTATCTTCTGGCAGGAAAGGAGAGAAGGAGACTTGGTGGTGGAACATCACAGTACAGGAAATCGTACAAGGAAAAAGGTTAGCTAAGAAGAAGTGGGACACTGAGAGGAGAGAGGAGAGGCGAAAGGAATACATTGAAATGTGACGAAGGGCAAAGGTAGAGGTGGCAAAGGCCAAATAAGGGGCATATGATGACATGTATGCCAGGTTGGATACTAAAGAAGGAGAAAAGGATCTATACAGGTTGGCCAGACAGAGGGATAGAGATGGGAAGGATGTGCAGCAGGTTAGGGTGATTAAGGATAGAGATGGAAATATGTTGACTGGTGCCAGTAGTGTGCTAGCTAGTTGAAAAGAATACTTCGAGGAGTTGATGAATGAGGAAAATGAGAGAGAAGGGAGAGTAGAAGAGGCAAGTGTGGTGGACCAGGAAGTGGCAATGATTAGTAAGGGGGCATAAGAAAGGCATTAAAGAAGATGAAAAATGGAAAGGCAGTTGGTCCTGATGACATTCCTGTGGGGGTACGGAACCATCTAGGAGAAGTGGCTGTGGAGTTTTTTACCAGCTTGTTCAATAGAATTCTAGCGCGTGAGAAGATGCCTGAGGAATGGAGGAACATGTGTGCTGGTGCCCCTTTTTAAGAACAAGGGTGATGTGCAGAGCTGTGGGAACTATGGACGAATAAAGTTGATGAGCCACACAATGAAGTTATGGGAAAGAGTAGTGGAGGCTAGATTCAGGACAGAAGTGAGTATTTGCGAGCAACAATATGGTTTCATGCTTAGAAAGAGTACCACAGATGCATTATTTTCCTTGAGAATGTTGATGGGAAAGTACAGAGAAAGTCAGAAGGAGCTACATTGTGTCTTTGTAGATCTAGAGAAAGCCTATGACAGAGTACCCAGAGAGGAACTGTGGTACTGCATGCGGAAGTCTGGAGTGTCAGAGAAGTATGTTAGAATAATACAGGACATGTACGAGGGCAGCAGAACAGTGGTGAGGTGTGCTGTAGGTGTGACAGACGAATTTAAGGTGGCGGTGGGACTGCATCAGGGATCAGCCCTGAGCCCCTTCCTGTTTGCAGTGGGGATGGATAGGCTGACAGATGAGGTTAGACTGGAATCCCCGTGGACCATGATGTTTGCAGATGACATTGTGATCTGCAGTGAAAGCTGGGAGCAGGTTGGAACAGGTGGAGGACGGTGTCAGGTGTGTTATGTGACTGAAGAGTCTCTGCTAGGATGAAGGGCAAAGTTTATAAAACAGTGGTGAGGCCAGCCATGATGTACGGATTAGAGACAGTGGCACTGAAGAGACAACAGGAAGCAGAGCTGGAGGTGGCGGAAATGAAGATGTTGAGGTTCGCTCTCAGAGTGACCAGGTTGGATAAAATTAGAAATGAGCTGATCAGAGGGACAGCCAAGGTTCGATGTTTTGGAGACAAAGTTCGAGAGAGCGGACTTTGATGGTTTAGACACATCCAGAGGAGAAATAGTGAGTATATTGATAGAAGGATGATGAGGCTGGAGGTCTGGTTGCAGTTCCGTATCAACGAACTTTGTGCGGTTCAATCTCCCGGACTCAAGAAAATCAGTTTCTTCTTCCGCCATTGTCCAAAACTGTCAGTGCGCTACTGTGGAGTAAATGTGTGTACATTTAAAGGGAATGAGAGGAGCCGCTTTGATTGGACAGTATTGAAGGTGTTCTGACCTGCCTCCGAGCAGACTTACGCTACACGCCACGGCCAGATTTGGGCAAGCCATGAAAATATATCCCTCTGTCTTAACTTTAATGACGAATGAGCAAGGTGACGAATTAGAACGGTGTCCTCTGCGTCATGACTCTTTCTTACTTTACTTTTTTTTTTTTAAGTAGTTAAAATTAAAATAATCTAACCACTGTAAAAACGCAAATACAATAAACTTTGATAGCAACTGAAACTGCATTTGGTGAAACTGGAGTTTTGCTGCAGAACTTTGCACTTCTATGCACATTCTTCTCCTTTAGTTGAGGGGTCTTATTATGTTGGAATAAAGGCTGCTAAAAGACCAAATAGTGTGCACAGAGTTCATCCATTAATACTGTGAAGTGACGTCCTGCACCATATGGTGAGATCATCTATGATAGTGGGCAAACATTTGGAATAGGTATTGCAAAAACAAAGCCACAAAAAGCTAAATTAATAGTTAATTCTTAGATGAGGTCTTGCATGACATCATGCATGACAGCAAATTAAGCGACAAAGTTATAAGGGCATATTTTTTCTCAGAATTCCAATTTATACAACTGCAGGAACTTTCAACTTTAGTGTAAACATGTAAAATCCTGCTCTGCAGCAGTTTGCAGTTTGCTGTGTACAAATTTGGACATGTGAGACATAAGAAGAATTGAGGCAATACATACAGTCTTACAATACATCTGTTTTAACCTAAGATGCTCCTTGTTATTGTATGATTAGTCATCCCTTAACCAACCACCTCCCCAACTGAGGAGCTGCTTGACACAAATTCCAGCCAATGTCTCTTTGTTCATTCAGTCACTCTGTAGTGCTCTGCCAATTCATAGCAATTGTTTAGCAAGTTGGTTTGTAATTTTTATAAAACATAAAATGCAATCCTTGAGCGTTTGTCAAGGTTGAAGCACAGATTCCACCCCTTTGGAAGTCTGTGTAAGAACTATTTTTGAAACTATACACTATTCAAATGGACTACAGTATTTCAAAAAGCATACATATCATTATGAAGTAAATTTTATTATTATAAATTAGATTTGTTTCCCTCTAAATGTTAAAATTTGGTTTATCCCACCATGAGCAAGCAGCTGCTGAAGGAGCAGCAGGCAGACTTTAACGTGATAGGCTTCCTGGTGTCATTCCATCAAAATAAACTGCCACATCAGAGTGAACACATTTGTCTACTGTTTGCAGAGCTCTCAGTGGAAGTATATAATTAACTGGCTGTTCAGGTTTTGGTTTTAGTAATGGTGGTGGTTTTTCCCCATTGGTCGCATGCTAGGATGTACAGTTTCTTGGTGAACATGCACATAGTTGTTTTCTTCAGCGATACAAATTAGAAAGTTGATTCGAGCAAAAAAGATGGGTTTTCATCATCAAGTGATGGTAATATACTTGTATTTATTTTTATAAGGAGAGTTTTTCTTCAGGTGAACCAGTTAATAGTTGACGTGATAAGATCTCCTTTTGGAAGAATTTCCAGAATTTGCTATACAGATACTTTATGTTGGCATATTAAACATACATTCAGTGTACCCTCGGAACTCGAACTATTCGCTTGTCTAACAAGTTGGAATCCAACCCTATCTTTCAAGAAAGAAAGGCAAATTAAAATATGTTATGTAATGATGACAATATAACTAAATACCATTTGACTATGAATTTCCATTGTCAGTTAAAAAAAAAAATGCATTATTTTCAATAGGGATGAGCGAGTGCGGATATCAGGTATTTGTTTCGGGCTGATTTAATGTCATGGTATCGGGTACTCGTGAAGGCTGCTGATACCAGCCGCCAATATTTAAGACAAAAACATCTGATGTCGAGTAAGTCCTCCTCACCAGTAGCTAGGGCTACACTCCGGCGTTTTGACACCACAGCAAATTATCATCTGTGTCAAAAAAGAAAGAAAGGTATTTGTTAACAATTACCTGTCATTGTGTTAATGAATATTTATTAATCAAAAGTCCTAGTGGTATCGGCACTCGGTATTAGTGAGAACTCTAGAGTGAATGCACGTACTGTTATCGGTCTGATAAAGCCTGGTATTGAACATCCCTACTTTTCAAATGATTGAAAGCATGACAAGCCATGAAATATATATTTCCCACTCTGCCTTTTAAACTAAAATGCAGTCCTGACCGAACAGCATTTTAACAATATTTTATGTCGTAAATCTCTTATCCATATGAATGTTATAACAACTGCCTTGGTTGTGCATTTTGATGCCTCCGTTCCTGAGCGCAGTGAGAGACGCTAAATGTCCATCAAGTATGGTTAAAATCAGCTGAAGCAAAAGCGCCTTACATAAACAATATATTATATCATATATCATGTAATATGTGATATAAATACATAATGTAAATGAACTACAGAAATGAGCTGGATTTAAAGATTAGATAATGACACACGATTGGCGGAAACCCAGCACTCATGTTCATGTGGACATGCCCCAATTGGTATATTTTCTTAACTTGAATATGACCAA
Organism: Phycodurus eques; assembly: GCF_024500275.1. Classification (NCBI taxonomy): domain Eukaryota; kingdom Metazoa; phylum Chordata; class Actinopteri; order Syngnathiformes; family Syngnathidae; genus Phycodurus; species Phycodurus eques. Next base: position 11,217,319 of record NC_084532.1, on the reverse strand, counting down.
AAATATGCAGAGAAAGGCCTTGTTGGAAGGTTCACATTCATCAAATGAAATGTTAAATGCACGTACATGTTTTCCCAAGTGCATGTAGGAGTGTGCATGATCCTCCCACCTCCACTTTTCCATGGTGACCTGTGCACCATGAAGGCCCTGGGGGCCCAGGCACACACATGGCCTGAGCCGTTGTGCCCCAACACCTAAAATGTCTCTCCATCCAGCAAATACACGCGTATTCACACTTCATGAGAACATCTGGTCTCCAGGATGACTCATGAATGCAGACCTTTTGTACGGGAAGCCTTCTGGTGTTAATGACTGGGGCATTCCTCTTCTCCCATGATGCAAATGGCGAGTGAATACAAAATGGAGGCAGACATCACTTGTGAGGGGGTAACCTAATCCATTCAGCAGGAGCTGAGTGTGTGTGTTTGAATAATTGGCTGAAGGAGGTGGACCTAACAAAGGTCTTTGGGGTCAGTGATGGCAACCATAGCGCCCAGGCCCGTATGTGCCAAGTTTGGCTTCCTCCCCAAAGTGTAGAGCGGTCACAGTGATTTCCCCAAGTCAGGAGTTGGTCAGGGTCCGGCTCCCCTTCTGGATCAGTCACTGACGGATGAGGAGGAAGGTTAGAGGCATGGTCCTTGAGGAATTATCCCCAGAGCATCAAGACATGCAGGGAAAGTTTGCAGTTGTTGGGCTTGAGGTTATGTATGGGAGACGTCACAAGTTACGACTTTATTTTTCACTGTGGAGCAATTCATGTTATTGTTCACTTTATATGGTGAGACGTTTCCGTCAAGGTGCATTAGCCTTCCTGGCTACTGGCGCAGTCCTGCAATGCTTTCCATCAAGTTGCTCTTTAAAGTCAGCACAACACTTCACCTCATTTGGGTCCCATCAGTGAACTGAGATGCTTCTCTCTGGATCTGAAAGCAAATATATTCAGTCAAAGCACAACACTACCGTAGAAAACCACATATTAATGACTGAAGACTCTTGCGGTGGAAGCTGTTATTTACATTTTTCTGTGAACCAATAAGTTGAGTGGTTCCTACCCTGCTTACCAGTTTCTGGATGTTTCATTTGAATTCAAGTAAAAAAAACATATTTAAAACAAACAAAACGATGGAGATTTTGAGCTTGACCCCTAAGCTTGAGAAAATGCTTCTCGTGAAGTGAAGCTTGGTGCAGAATATTTTGAAGCCCTCAATAAGTAAAATTGGGACTATGACCTGACAACAGTATTGATAGTTTACTTGAGACCATTAAACTTCAGTTGCTATAGGCTCCAATGTACAACAACCTACTGCAGGCACCCATTGGTGAGATAGTCCGCCTTAAATTCACAAAGCCATTCAGGAAGTAATGGGTTTGCACTATTATTCGTCTCAATGCCAGCTTTGTAATACAGTTTATTCTAAAAGCTCAAACACACTCCATTGTACGGTACACTTTTGGAACATATTCAAAAATATTCAGAATCATGAAGCATACAGCAGAGACGAGGGGACTCGAGTCAATTGACTTGACAGTAGTAAAATCGAGTTGCCAGTTTTATGACTTGCGACTTGCTTGTCAAAATACTTCAGAAAGACTTGACTTGACTTTAGACTTGGTAGCCAAGAGACTTGACTTGACTTTGACTTGAACTACATGACTTGACAAGTCATTTAGAGTTGGATATCTGCACTTTAATTTGTGCAGTACTAGTAAGCATTACAGTTTGCTTTTTTTTTTTTTTTTTTTTAAAGCAAGAAACGTTTTGGGCAGTCATTTGCTCCAACCTGGCAACACAGTCTGTATTGTTGCGCACTTGCCAGTGTGACGTAACCACCTGCATGAACAGCGATGGAAGGATCTCCAGATAATACAATTTGGATTCAAGAATTATGTTGTCAATGAAGTCTGCAAAAAGAGGATGGCAACCTGCATGGCGTGCAACTCGTACATTCAAAACACAACAAGGACGACGACGCCAAACTTCATCCGTCACTCCAAAACTCACAAAGACAGGTAAACTAATTTCACAGTTTATCTAGCTGACTTGACTTACGACTTGCTTTAAACCAAGTAGTGACTTGACTCAACTTGCTTGAAATTTAGTGTCGACTCAACTTGACTTGCTTGATTTTTACCCGCAATGACTTGTGACTTGGTTATGACTTGAGACTTCCTTGTGACTTGCACATATGTGACTTACTCCCATCTCCGACATATTGTAAATGTGCAGGCAATAAAGTAAAGTTTCTAACTTGTCATTGAGTGTAAAACCAAGACAACAGGTAATAGTAAATTGGTGAAAAGAAGCCCACAACTGTGAAACTCTTCATCCATACCCTCTTGTAACTCGTTATGTGGTTGCGCTTAGAATTAATTAATCACATTCAAACTCGTGTTAAATAGAAGTCATCATACTCCTGCCACTATTTAAAGTGCCTCTGATTAACCCCAAATCAGTCACTCTTGGTATGGTGTTCTTTTGGTGATGAGCAGTGTTGTGTTTGCGCCAAAAATCCATTCATCCATCCATTTTCCATACCGCTTCTCCTCAGTAGGGTCGCGGGCATGTGGGAGTCTATCCCAGCTATCTTCGGGCGAGAGACGGGGTACACCCTGAACTGGTCACCAGTCAATCGCAGGACACATAGAAACAAACAACCATTCGCACTCACATTCATACCTACGGGCAATTTAGAGTATTCAATCAACCTACCACGCATGTTTTTGGGATGTGGGAGGAAATTGGAGTGCCCGGAGAAAACCCACACAGGCACGAGGGGGAACATGCAAACTCCACACAAGCAGGGCCGGCCGGGATTTGAACCCCGTTCCTCAGAACTATGAGGCAGATGTGCTAACCAGTTTCTACCGTGCCGCGTTGTGCCAAACCATTTTGGACCATAACACTTTTTCAACCAAGCGTTTGGGAGATATTAAAGCTTAAATCCACAACTTTACAACACCGGACCACTTTGTTGTAATCCGGAATCCCAGCAGTGGGAGGTGAAAAAAATACCAGATTATAGCTTGGCAGTTGGCCAGGGGGGCGAAATCGACCGCTGATGCATAGGGCGCCATCCGGTCCACGACCGGCTCTCGTGGCAGGTGTGTGCTGAATCATATTTGAATGTGATTGGTTAACTCCGAACCCAGCTACATCCCGAGTTATAAATGTGTGTGAACACTAATGCAAACATAATCTCAGTTGTATGTTTTTACTTCCCCTGTTGAAAATATATTTTTTTCCAATTGATTTGTACAGGTTGTAGGTCACATGAATGGTGGAAAAAGTTTCAAAAATTATTCGTCTTTGTCTAATTTTTTTATATCACATAAACCTGGCATTTTGGCTTTTAGGGGTAGGTCGTCTGTCGGCATTCATACTAAATTTCTAAGGCAACTGACATTTTTTGGTATCCCATGAAGTAATGCAGCTCCATGTGGGAATTCACATGTTCTGAACATCTGGCCCAAGTCAGCTCAGTCAGTACTTTTAACTTGAACCACTGTCACCCTGCAGGAGATCGTAGTAAAGACGAAAGTATGATGAGATACACAGTAGACTACTGAATTCTGGACTTTACACCGATCTGATCGGCTTGATCGATATCGGCCGATAATTAGCATTTTATGCTGATCGGCTTTAATGTCATAATTCGCCGATCCGATCAATGACATCATTGATCGGATCTACGAAAGACATTTACTCCGTCTCGCCATAGTGTACTGTATATTTATACAATACAATACAATACAATAATTTGTGGTAAATAAATAATAATTATCTAAGTAGCACACCTGATGATCACTCACCACACACTAATGTGCCGAAGCACACTGTTTGGGCATCTGTACCACTTGTCCTCATTGTGGTCGTGGCTAACTTGAGCCTATCCAAGATGACTGGGCGAAAGGTAGGGCCCTGGACTCGTCGCCTCTCAGTCACATTGCACGCACAGTTAAAACCGTACTCACATTCATACCTATGAGCAATTTAGATTCTTGAGGAATCCTAAAAACCTGTTTTGGGGATATGGGAGTAAGCCAGAGGGTTCTGGAGAAAATCTACGCAAGCACGGGACGAATATGCAAACTCATCACAGAAATGTTCTAGTGAGCTTAAAATTGTGAGGCAGATGTGCTAATCACCATTCCACAGCTGCAAGCCCAACGTTTAATTCTTAATTTCTATTTTCTAAATGATACATCTGTGCTGTTTAATATAGTGCTTTTGGAAGATACAATTGAACTGAACATCACAATGTCAAAGAAACACGTTTTGTCGTTGCGTTCAATACACATCATCGAATTAAAAAGAAGAAAAAAAGAAAGTGTAACATACTCAAGAGACATTATTTTCATTGTGAAATAAACAATAGAAGTAAAAGAGAGGCAGCATGTCGTTTCCTCCGATGGTCCATATTGCACTGGCACATTTCAGTGAACACATGATTAAGTTCAGCAGTGAAGGAAAGCTCTGCAGCTAACAGGCCTCCCGTGTTGTAATCGAGCCTTTGATAAGGAAAGCCATCTTCCTGTGCACAGCTAAGCAGTTACCGCATGATTTTATGAGCGCCACGCTCATTTACGAGCGCAATCAGTTGTAACCCAGCGCCCCACAGGATGCCAGTGTTAGCGCCCTTCTTCGTCCTATGATGATGGACTGTTGGTTCAATGGCGTTATTGAACCTCTAGTGCCTGTCCAGGGAGTAATACATTGATAACAATATCAGCTTGTAAAGACGGGACAGTGTGGAAAAGGTCATTCCCATTGCTTGTTGTGCATTATCTCCGACCTCCCCCTCTCTTCCAGCCTCCTCCTCTTCTTTCTGTCAGCCTCGCTGATTTTCTCCATCTGCCTGGCTTAGGGTGACGAAAGGCTGCCCCTCAGTGTGTAAGGAAGCCGGAATGTCATGTTTAAACTGGAGTTAGAGGTATGTTGACAGGCCAGACAGAGGGAACAGATGGCAGCGTGACATGCCCAAGGACATCTGGCCTGCCGCTGTCTGCAGCACTGCATTTAAAACCCAACACCTTTTTTCTTTAATGCCTGCACCACTTTTTCTTTCTTGGGCATTCTTTGTCACTTTTCTGCCATCTTTTACTGATGCCTTCACCTCTAACCCTCACCTCTTTGTCACACTTGTTCTTTTGTTAATTACACTTACACTTCAGTAGATGTTACTGTTATCCTATGCCGTGGTGAAATTCTACAGCTGGTTGACTGGAGCTCAATTTGGACAGGGGGCTTCATTACATTGTATAATACATACAACTTTCCCCAACCGTTTTTGTGGAGGAGACAAATTACTGTATATCTATGACAATGATTCCAAGGACCGGCAGGGGTTTCTGTCAAATCCTTCGTTAAATGGCAACAGTTGTGCTCAATATGGAATGCAGATGTAGTTAGTTATTTTATTATTATTATTATTTTAATCAACCATCATTTTTATTGCTGAAAATAATACCGACAACTCTCCATATAATATTATTTCATCTTATTCTAAAGAAGCATTTGTACAACTGAAGACATCTTCCCCAACAGACACATCCCCCACTACGTCAGGAAATGCAGTATAATGTTACACTGTGCAACAAACAGCCATACTGTTTCCTTCCCTTGTCCTTGTGCTTTGTCAGAGCTACCAGTAAAAATATTCTGTGGTACACAATGCCTCCGAAAATCAAAGAGTCCTGCCACAAGCCTTGTATAAAGAATACAACTGACTTTTAATTACCTGTGCAGCCATGCCCGGAAGGCTGTGCATTGCAAATCTCACGCGGGCCGGAACAGTATGCATGCCATGTCGCATCACACAGCAGCTTTGTCTTGCGGCTAATTTCCAACAGAAGCATTACAGACAGAGCGAGAGAGAGAGATAGGGAGAGAGAGAGAGAGAGAGAGAGAGAGAGAGAAAGAAAGAAAGAAAGAGTGGTCAGTACAAAAAAGCTGTATTTGCTGCCCTCTTGTCTGACTAGCTGTTTTAAGGCCTTGTAAAAACAGTTCAATTTGAGAAGGGCAAGAGCACAATTCCCTCAATCTTGTTAGACGCATTCACCTGAGAAGGTGAAGTCAGTGTCATGAACTCGCCCTTTTTTTTCAAGTTTCTCAAATAAGAAAACAATTAACACTGGCAAAAAGAGCAGGTCCACCCATCTTCTATACTAGTGATTCTCAACTAGTGCGTCTAAACCCAAAACTCGGTTGCGAACCCATTTTGGGTGGGTTGCGGCCTGCTTGTAAAAATTACACTATTCGTATTCCGATTTTTCCGGTACAGAACAGAGGTGTACCAAGTTACCACATGGAACAAAATAGGTAAGTGATCGGAAATGTTACTCACTTGTGCTACAGTCACTAGTTTACTCCATTAACAAATCCAGTGCAGCTCAGCCTCTGGCTAGTGGGCGTCATGGCTAGCAATATGCTGTTAGTGGTATGTCAAGCTCATGACGTTTAAAAGTGTGTTTTCACAGGCTAATTTTCAACCAAAAATGCTTTATTGTTCTTAACTTTTATAAAAGTGGGTTGCGACTATGTAACAATGGAAAAATGCAGGTCCCAGGGCGACAACAGTTGAGAACCATTCCGTTTATCCTCACTACGGCCCAACATCAACTGGAGCCTATCCCAGATGACGTTGTGCAAGAGGAGGACTACTCTCTGACTGGTCCCCAGCCAATCACAGGGCACAAATAGATAAACAACCCTGCCCATTCACATTCACACCTGAGGACAATTTTAGCGTCTTCAATGAACCCAACGTATGTTTTTGGACTGTGGAAGGAAAACCGGAGTACAGTAAACCCCTCGTTTATCGTGGGGTTAGGTTCTGGACCAACAGGGAGAAGCGACCGCACATTTTTTGGATTATTTATACACACTCCTATTAACCTAACCATAGTTTTATAAACACTTTGTATATTCTTATACACATTCTAAACTCTTAAATATGCAGTAATGCTTGCTAGTACTGCACAGTATGTACATTGTATTCCTTATATTTGTATTCCTTTATATATGTTTCCTTTTGTTTTTGTTTTGTTTTTCACATTTAGTTATTACTGACTTACAGCATACTCTCAAAACAAAAATGTCAAAGATGCAATTCACTGCATCTGCCATAGGTGAACTCCGATATAGTGACCCACGCAGCACATTTTAAGTCAAGTTATACATTTGTATACATCTCGTGAGATATAAGCAAAGAGAAGTTATGGCCTCATTATACTCGTCACCCAAAGGGAGGCCTGAGTAAATGCGGTGCGGTGACACGATGAGGGAGGCCTTGACAGCAGCAGCCTCCTGAGGTGACTCCAACAAACAAACACACAAACTTGTAATTTCGAGATGCTTTAAGGTCTAACCCCTGCAAACCTCAACCCTCCCCGCTCTCACAGCCTGTGTTGTGTTCATTAGCATGTTTTTATTTGTCGACACCGGCGCTGTGTTTGTCTTCACTGTTACTCAGGCTCTGTGATTATGCCTGTTGTTGTTGTTTTTTTTCCCTGGCAGAGGGTGGTCTGAATATTAATAAGATCACAACGCGTGGCCTGATTAGTATTAAATGCGGCGTCAATGGCACTTCTCTATCCGTGGTCACGCCATAGTAAAATTATGATGAAAGTGAGGAAGGGAGCATGAAGGAGGGTAACAGGGAGGGAAAAACACTTTCAAATCTTCTCATCTACAAAGGTTATATTCTGAACAGTAAGTCTTTCAGCATGAAACCACGTTTTTCCCTGAATAGAAATACGCCTAGCCACAAACAGTGAGCATATGGATGTATTTATGCCCCCCTTTGTTCTTGCACGGTTCAATGTGTAATATTGAGACTTAAAAAAAAAAGCCTATTTTCATCTCTCCTGCTTTTCTTGAAAAAGGCTTTTTCTTGTGAACAGGAGTACAACTCGTATTATTTGCGGCATTTACTCTTTACAAAGCTTGTTCCCGCTTAATATGTTTAACACTTTCCACCTAACATAAAAAGAATGAATTGTTGCCTAAAGAAGAAGGGGTAGATTTGCTCACTGGGGAATTACGATTGGAAGTCAAAGTTGGAGTCTGGATTGACGCCTCGGTGAAAAAAACGGTAGTTTGTGAACAACTCCTGAGTTGTTTCTCCGGTCATTCATCATGGGCCCCTGGAGAAGCAGACCGGCGGAGCAAAGGGCCTGCTCGGTGTCGCCGCCACTGAGTGAAAGCCAGAACCGATGTTCCCCCAACAATAGCTGCCCCAACCTGACAGCATTTTGTTTCTGCTAGTTGAGTGTGAGGGAGGCAGGGCACATTTTTGAAAGTATAGTGACACCCCATCCACTACCACCACCATTTGTGAGTGGGTGAGCCTCTCCAGCGTTAAAGAAAAGGTGGAAATAAAAACTGTTGAGTTTTCTTTTTGACTGCACTTGATAGTTTCAAGCTTCAAATTCACCTCCTAGTGACGTGCCTGGGTGGCTGCAGAAAAAGTGGCATTTTCATCATTTAACCTCAGACTGCGATTGGACTCTTTGGGTGCAGGAAGAAGGGGGCACTTTTCCCCTTTTTTTTTTTTTTTTAGAATATCAGTTAACCTGGAATATGGATTCTATTTTTACAAAGTTGAATGTTTCAATTCGCTGTTGGAAGAAAAGGAACACCGAGGTGCCGCCAACAGGACTTCAGAATTAAGTATTCACTAATCACTTTTGATGCAACTATTTACTTTCTTTGAGTGCACTGCAAAATTATTAGATGTCAGTTTTCTTTTTTTTTCTCATGTATGGACTGCACAGTTTGACACACGCATACACAAATGCACACACGCTCGCACACACAACTGGCCAGTTACAGTGATGCCAGTAACGCGTTACTCCAAAATGCTGCCATTCTGAGTAACGAGCAAAGTAACTTTTCACAGGAAAGTAGTCAGATTACAGTTACTTCTTCATAACAACAATAGTTACTTTTGAGTCATCCATATTTCTCGCCAAGTTCCGATTTATGGCTGGTGACTCGTAGAAAGAGCAGTTTAGCGGTTCAAAAATATTACGCCGAACACGCAGACCGCTCGTTATTCAATAAACACAGCGAAGCAATTGAGAGGTGATTATTATTCAATGCACAGTGACTTTACAGTGCCATAAAAGTGCAAAGAAATGCACGATTTCACTGCCGTCACACTATTTTTGTTATTTTCCTTCGTATAAAGTGTATTTGATTGTTGTTACTTTTTAATTTACACATTAAGAATACAGTTTTACTGGCGTGTTGAGCGCGCAATGCATTGTGGGTTAATTATTCATACCGAAGTGCGCGGTCATAAATTGTCATACAATAAGGACTGACTCACTGAAGGACTTACAATACTTAGCTTGAATAATATTTACAATAAAAAATGAGAACTTTCAACTTCATTGTAGTCCGGAGTGTGAGCTGTTTTAACGCGCTGCACGGCTGATGTCACGTAAGTAAGTGCTTCTCCCCCTGTCAATCACGTACAGCTGAGTGAAACAGTTGCGTAATCTTGTCACCTTTTCTCATTCTTCGCATCAAAATTACGATGGTGGGAGCAATGCTGTGTGTGTGTGTGTGTGTGTGTGTGTGTGTGTGTGTGTGTGCGTGCGCGCGCCCAATATAGACGCATGCACAAACGCATGCACACGCACGCACACAGTTGTTGCCTTCATGGACCACAATCGGCATCTATATATCAAGAAAGACTCTTTCGAGAAGTGTACTGAGAATGGTGTGCTTGTTAACATGTTCATGTACTTACTGTATTTGAGATGTCAAGTTTGCACTAAGTTGCTCATTTAATGTGGCTTCAACTACACTCATATTTAACTTACTGTTTTGGTTCATGTCGATGACATCATTCGGTAACTTGTGTGGCGTATATTACTAAGTAATGGGTTCGGTTAAGCAAATGTTTTTGGTTTTTTTGTACTGCGAGTAAGTGCTATTCCTGCCACTTGGCAGCTGCTTCAAGTGACTAAAAAGTCACTTTTTTCTTATGTAGTTACTTTTGAAATCAAGTAATAAGTAAAGTAACTAAGTTACTTTTAAGCTCAAGTAATCAGTAAAGTAACTAAGTTACTTTTTCACGGTAACTGTGGCAACACTGGCCAGTTATTTAAAGTATGATAAACAGATAATAGTGTACAATATGTAATAGAATTATTTACATCCAAATTGCTCAAATATACAGTACTTACCCCATCAACCAACATATTTGAGTGGACTTTTATTTTCGGTCTTCTCTAATCCAATCTGTTTTTAGAAATGGTAGCAGAAAAGCCTGGGACATAATGTAACAATGCCGAGATGATTTTCATTTTACTGAACAAGTCAAAAATTATATTTTCAAGTCGAGTGAAAAATATCACTTGCACCAACTTGTTAGTTTGTTTTGTCTATTATTGTTTGTTCAATAAAACAAAAATATGAAATGAAAATATGTATGAAATGGATTATGGCTGGTAATCAGATCCTAATGATGGAAGCAAAAGTGATTGTTAAAACATTTGTTGCTGTCTAAAAAAAAAAAAAAAAAAAAAAAAGTTATCCTGAATGTATTAATAAATGTTTGTGCTTTACACCCCTGATTTGTTTTATGTTCAACAACCATTGTACATTTCTTTTCCTGTTACCTCTGCTACGTGTGTCTTGGTTAGTTTGAATTTCCATATTTCAATTCTGGTGCAGATCCAGGGAAATACTTGATATTTTTGGCCATTACACTAAAAACACATTTTCGCTGTTTTCCTTGATTTTTCGAATAATGTTGACTGAATCTTCACATACTGGCAGAATGTATCAAGATTTTCTTCGAGGTTACAGTTGTTTGACCTTAGCGCATGACGTCCTCGCCCGTCTAAATGTCTTTCCAGTTGGTTATTGTGTTGTACTCATTTTATATAGGTTTGCTAAGTGTACCCTATTCATTTTTCATGCGCACTGAATGTATTGTTCTCTCTGAAGTAACATGACATGCATACAAAGGAGGAGAAAAACACAAGCTTAGGGAATTGCTTTTTTCCCCTTACCTGTTTCAGCTATGACGATCCACTAGTGATGTCTTGAAACAAGCGGCTCAAGGTTTTATATTTTCTTTATCATGATTTCCATTTTCGCTCCGAGCTACTGATATTTGTATTACTGTACACATAGATGTACACACAATCCCACTGTAGCAGTGAGCTGCTCACCGGACCGCCCTCTGCTCTCCAATTGTCTCCTGTGCCTGCTTTCATGTACGCAGAGTCTGTTTTTAATATGGCAGCAAGCCCCAAGCTCCCAGAATAACAATAAACTTTACTTTCAACTGTCAGCAGGTCTTAATCACCGGGATTTCTGCTGCATTATCACCGGGATTACTGCTGCATTAAATGTTGGATTGCCGTTAATATTCCTGGTGGTGAAAAAAAAGCCAAATAGACCCAGAGAGATAAATATCGCCCACCCCTGAAAATATCACATTTTCATTACTTGGAAATATGGCCAACAGTGTTTCCGTGAATGTGGTCAATGACAATGAAAATCTTTATCAGACAGTTCAAACTGGGGGGGGAAATCTGCAGAATTGTTATTTGCTGTGCTGTCAGGTGCCATCTCTGGAACTCAGCAAGGCAGCTAATGGAGTTTTCCAGTCCGCCAAATGGCACGCTGCACCCTCTGTGGGCAAAATGGTTGATTTAAACAGGGACAAATAAGGACGTGAACGGAAGATAATACAAAGATTTCTCATTTTATTTTCTTGCAATAATAAGTGAAATACAGTTTGAAAAAAAATCTGTTAACCATAGTGGTTACTGTGTTACATTTTGTTGACATTGCACATGCTTTTTAATTGAAAATGAAAATAAACACTCACGAGCCACCACATTATAGGTGCATGTGCACAATAAAAGAGATGATCATTATTTGTGGTAGTAGTATAAGTAGTAAATGGCAGCTTTGATGGACACTTAGAGACGTTCTGTCTTAATTTATCAGTATTGTTGTGGTTATACCGTACATTATGTCGTGCTGTACAACTGCAATGCTTGATATTAGTTTGTCATATAGCTGCACAAGGTGAGTTTATATTACAAAGCACATGTATACTATTATACTACTATTGTTATCTTATTTAGAACAGTATTAGTAACATTTGCAAAACACTGTGTGCAGTATACAACACAGTAATAAACATTAAGCATACGAAATTGTAATATAATACCTTGCTTGCAATGTCAATCGGCTAAGGATTAATATCTATATCGTGTCTCTATAGTGGGAAAAATGTTAATACAGCGCTTGTATTGATCATGTTAGATTGTGCGAGTGTACCTAATGTTGTGGCGCGTATTGCAATTCCTCCAGTCTCGTATTGTTTCGGGCACAGTATTCGAAATGAACGCAATTTGACAAAGTCAGTATCATGTATAAATTCAGAGCCTACCAAGAAATTGAGCCTTGTAGAGTGCAGCGTGCCGTTTCAGCTGCTCAATCCATGCTCGCCTGCATCCAAAGTGTTTTACCATGGCTTAGCCAGTAGCATGCACCCCATTGGCCCTTCAGAGTGCTTCGAGACCAGCAGTGGATTAGAGGCCTCTGTGCGTTGTGGCTCTAATGCTTGTGTCACGTTGTGGGAACAGTGGACAAGAAAACGGGGAGGTTTAAGCAATTCAAGCGTCTCCTCAGGGAGGGGAGGTTGGGCCAGCGGGCAAGCCTTCATGCATTTTCATCGATGCCGCTACCATTCCGAAAGAATGCGACGCAGGTGGACCAATCTATGCAGGAACAAGGGGCAGCCATTTAATTTCAACGCGCTGTGCGAACCGATGTTTTTTGTATTTGATATTATTTGCATCCTCGAGTCGACTGTGTTCCGTGTTGCAGCCTCATTTACAGCAGCCGCAAACACATTTGAATGAATGAATGAACCTTTATATGATCACATTGCATGCTTGGTGTGCTCAAAATGGAACCATATGAGGATTTTCTCGTGGGCCCTCACACATTTGTCAGATTTTGTCCACTTAAATCTTGCAAAGTAAATCCAACATCATCAGACAGGCACACTCCCATCACCCGGTGTCTTTTCGCTGATTAAAGTGCCGTGAATACTTGCGTTACAACAACACGGCTACGTGATGGCAGTCTTTATTGTAAATTTCATGGGTGTTTAGGTGCTGAGTTGGGCTTTTACCGCAAGAGCTGCCGAAGCACAGAGACGGATGTGAGCCTGAAAGACAATATGAAATTGATTAGTGAGCCGTTGAATACAGACTTCTTCAAAGTCACAATCAGCTGTGAAACACTCGTCCATGAGTACGGCAGCGTGAGAGCGTCTGTGCACCTGCGGGAGATTGTGAGTGTTTGCCAGTCTTTCCACTACTAAAGAGATTTCTTTTTTCTTTTAATGTCACATTCATGTCTCATCCTATTATGTGATGAATATTAAACGCATTAAAAAAAAAAAAAAAAAAACGATATAATGTTGTTATATTTCATTATTTGTATGGACGTATTAGTGCCACATGTTTGTTAATTTTTTTGGAAATATCAATTTGTATTGTTTGAATATTTGCGTGCAAATACTACAACACTGCTACACTGTAGTTTACAAGTAACTATACAGTAATGCAAATGAATGACAAATAACTAATCAAAAGCAAGTTCAAACCATGCCTGTTGAAAAATATTATTATAGGTAAAACGGATGTAAACTGATAGACTGAGTTTTTCTGGTATTTTATCCGAAATTATATCATAATAATCACTTTAGAACTGGATACATTTCTGGTAAGGTTTTTCTAAAATTGTGCAGTGAGTTAATTGTATTTATCACTCAAATAAATTACGAATAAAGAGCAAAAATAATTCATCACTGTAAATGTACTTCTTTGGTCGCCGGTGTACAGTTTAGCCTGCGAGTTGTAGCTTCATATCAGTCTTTCTTTTTTCCAGCATTCAAACAGTAATTGACAAAAAAATTCCTATTTTTCTTTTTCATTTATCTACTTTGTTGCGGCACAGTTACATTTTCCGAGCAATCACATTTCTAACACATCAGTGGAGAAAGTCGCCATTTTAGTGCTTATTGTAAAGTTGCTATTACAACAGAGTTTTAAGAGCCATTAAACGCAGCTCTCAAAGTGGGAGGGGTTAGGGATGCATCCCAAAAGTGGGGCAAAGCGCTGCAGCCAATCAAGTCGGAATAGAAAGATGCGGGCTTCCTATCAGGATGCCGCTCCAGGTGGTGCCGACGAATCCCTCCAAATTGTTCTCCCCTCCCTACGTATCCCCACGCTGGTCCAGTTGCATGGCTGCTTTTGCACAGTGTTGCTCGCACAATCTCCCTCTCCCCCGAGGAACTATGGCCGACCGACTCCTGAAAGAAAGCCTCTGGTGGCAGCTATTTATAGAGGACGACACACAGGCGCATTTGCATCTAGAGCTTATGTGAGAGAAAATGAGAGGAATGCGTGAAGGATACAGTATTTTTTTTTTTTAAATGAACAATTTATCCTGTAACCCATGTAGTCATTTTGATCCAGCACAACAAAAGGAAAAACGGGTTCACTTTGGTGGAGGTGTTCAGGTTTTCTCTTTAAGAAAGACGGAAATTGAATTTCCGTCTTTCCAAATTGAATCAAGTCTATTGGGTTTCTTCTGTGATAACATTAGTCATTTAATCTTTTTAAAACCCATACCAGAGTTCTCATCTATTCTTTGAAACGCAAACATGCCATTTGCATACTTGTTGCTTTTTCAGAAGAGTCAGTGCGCACGCAGAGAATAAATGACGTCGATTAAAAGATGAAGGAAAGTGAGAGAGGAAGACGCGGCTTAACACAGAGATGGATTTGTGATTCAGGTTTGATTTCCTGAAAATTCCAAGGAGGAAAATATCAACGTGCACTCTTTGGAGAGGCATCTTGTGTGTGACGTGAAGTGCACACAGCGAGCTTGGTGCGATGTGAGATGGAGTGCACTTTTTCCAGCGCTTACACTGTGTGAATGGCTGCTAAAGTGCAGCAAAAAGGCCTCAACGTCTGCGTGCATGCCACCACCGGGGATGGGCCGACTCAATAGGCAGCTTGGATTTGACGCAAACTTCCACGAAGTTTCCTCTGTTGTTTTGACACCTTTTTACATAAATGCTTCTTATTGCTAAAATGTTCTAAAGTTTAGGGGTTATAGTGCCACCTGTTGCTTTGGCATGTACTTGACAGCCTGCAAATGCATTTTCTTTTCGGTTCTTCATTAGACACCGTTTTAAACCCCACTTGATTTGTTTTTAGAGAAAACGGGTTGCACAAATGTATGTATGGGAGGGAGGTAAATAAAGAACAGTGATGGCGTGTGAAAGTTGTTCTCCAGGCCTTCAAATGACGACATCACTGTTGTTGTTTTTTTGCATTTATTTGTGGATGAGGGTGGCTTGAAATATAAATATGTTAATGCATGTTTACCCTCATTCACCACCAGGCCACGGGTGCGTCGAGTGTGGTGGGGTGAGGTGGAAAGTGGCTTCACAGGGGAGCAAGTGAAGGGAGAGAAGCTGGGTGGGGTAGGCATGGGAGTGGGAGGGAGGTTGGGCTAGGAGGAGGCGGTGGGGAGGGGGGTATACATTATTAACTACGACTTCATCACATGTTCCCCGTTTCTTGGGGACTTATTATTCCGAGGCGCTTTAATGAATAACAAGAGGAGAGGGCAGAGGGAGTGACTGATGAAGCAAGTGCAGACACCGCCACCAGCTGGCCGTCTCCGGCGTTGCACTCGAAGCAGGTACACAATGGGGGGGAAGGAGGGCGAGAACCTTCAAAAGTGTCCCTGGCATTAGCATCTGGCAATGTCCCTGCCTGTCACCATGCATATAGATTGGGATTTGCTTTTTCAAGGTCACCCGCCAAGTGCACACCTGACAGTCTAATACCTTGAACTCCGTGTGGCCGGGGACAGACTTTTGGCCTCCCGATGGAGGGAGTTGTGTGTTTGCGTTACAACAAGTCTTCATTATATTCTCTTGTCTTCATGTTTATATAGTTGATAACATAATATTAAGGCACATTTACAGTTTAATTTATTTGTATAAATGCAGCACAGTGAAGTATTGCTTTGCCATCTCTCACAGTCAGGATATCCAGATTCCAATCACCATCGGAACATCTCTATGTGGAGTTTAAATATTATTCCAGTGCTGAGGATTGTTTTAAGGGGGGGGTCCATTCAGCAATGTTGTTGATGCAGTGAGGTGTAGTGAGGAGTGCAATGACCTCTCCATTGGAGAAAGTAAGCAAGCGTTGCACAGGCGCATGGCGCAAAATCGGCAAGCGGCTTTTTCGGGTCAAAAGACAGCCATCTCATGAAGAAGGAATATTCCGACAGAGTACAATGACATCCAAATCCTGGATAGGGAGGACCGCTGGTTTGAAAGAAACCACCTATGCCAAACTAGAAAAGCCATCTCTAAACAGAGGAGGAGGTTTGACACATCACCTCTATACCCTATATTGTCTACCCATAACAATGTTCGGACATTCCTCCCTCCCCCCAAGATTGTCTCATTCAACGGGAAGAGTGGCCCTAACATACTGTTTTGCTGCAAGATAAATGAACGACCGATTGGCTATTGTTGACACCCACTGAGGCCATGTATCATATAAATAACGTGCTTTAATATTTGTTTATTTCTTTGGAAAACAGTACATTTGCAAATCCATGGATAATGATAATAACCTGTTTGTTATAGCGCTTCTAAATACAGGTGTATTCATCGATACGGAACCAAAAATATGATTTGGTAGTTTTTAATTTTTGTTTTTAATTTAGGGCAGCTGCGGCAGAAACATTGGGTGGTGGTCTAATACATTTGTAATGCATTGCGTCATACGAGTCGCTCTCATTTAGTTACTTTCACTGTGACTAAAACATGACTTGTAACTTTCATACAACAATGCCAAAATATACCATTGCAAATGATACCAATTTTATTATGCCAAATTACCTATTTGCTTTGTGCTTGTTCCCAAATTGGTGTGATTTTGATACAATAGATTAGAATAAAAAGTGAACTGCTTTAAATAAATAAATAAGCTTCTCAGAATCCCGATGGGCTCGCCCATTCTTCCTGTCGATGTATTTTGGACAAAAGAAGACCAATGAATGAATGAATGTCTCCGGATATGGCATCAGAAAGAATAGCGATGATACAAAATCACTGGTTACATTTGTAGAGCAGCGTGATTCCCAACTGCGCGCACCCTGCTGCTGACTGACATTGTTGCATCGTGTCAACATGAGCATTGTAAGAGACCTCATGAGGAGAAAAAATGCTTTCACACTTTCGACTGATCCATTCATCTGTCCATCTCAGACCCGTGACCCATCAAATTTCTGTTAATACATTACAATAAACACTGTGTGTCTTAATTGAGTTTGCTTCATTGCCCTGAATACTGTATACTGTACGTTATTCCCAGTTGCTTTTGAAATTTTACATGTAGTGTTTTTTTTTTAAACTGTATGTAGATAAACAAAATAAAATTACCAGCCAAAATATTAGTGTATTATCGTGGTTGTAATTTGCAGTGGTGTAGTTGCATGTTGCGAGCTGTTTCTATTATTTTGCTCATCTTATTTAGCTACAAAGAGTAAAGAAATATTCTCAATATGATAGCATGAATTAAAACTGAACTTAGTTCTCTTTGTTATGGCATAGCTTTTGTTGTGGAAAGTCTAAATATGTAAATGAGTCCATTTTATATAATGTGATCAATAACAGTCAAGACATAACTGAATTTCATTTGGAAAATGAAATAATTTTACTGATAGTATTTGAATTACTGTCAGTTGTTATCATTCATCCATCTATCCGTCAATTCATCCATTGTCTGAGCCGCTTCTCCCCACAAGGGTCGCGGGAGTGCCGCAGCCAATCCCAGCTATCATCGGGCAGGAGGCGGGGTACACCCTGAACTGGTTGCCAGCCAATCGCAGGGCACTTATAAACAAACAACCATCCCCACTCACATTCACACCTACGGGCAATTTAGAGTCTCCAATTTATGCATGTTTTTGGGATGTGGGAGGAAACCGGAGTGCCCGGAGAAAACCCACACAGGCACGGGGAGAACATGCAAACTCCACACAGGCGGGGTCGGGGATTGAACCCCGGACCTCAGAACTGTGAGGCAGACGCTCTAACCAGTCGTCCACCGTGCTGCCAGTTATCATTCAAAAGGTAATAATTGTTTCTTTAAATAAATGTTCTAAAGTAATATTTTACACTTTTAATGTCAAAATGTCTTTACCGTTGTGTGTCCCAAATGAAATGTTATGATTTGCAACATGTTTTATGAAGATGCTAAGTACATTTTTGGAGATGTATGATTTTTGCGTTGCGACTGATTGGCGATCAGTCCAGGGCGTAGTCCGCCTTTCTCCTGAAGTCAGCTGGGATAGGCTCCAGCACCCTGTGACACCTGAACAGGAAAAGGAGGAGTGAAAATGGATGGATGGATTTTTCTCCTCGTGCTTAATATGCCTTTTCCATGAAAACTAACACAAACGCATCTTAGTGTCTTAGAGTTTGGTGCTCTTGGTTCTTTTACAAATGGTCTTTCTACGTCACTCAAGCTGTCTTTACCGTTAATGCCCCTGGAGGGATCCTCGTTATGTTGTTGCAGTACACCAGAGGGATCTGTGATCTGAAGTGCCAGGAGGTGGCAGGCATTTTACATTCACACAGTAGCAGATAGCAAAATAGATGGTGTTATTTCTGATGTATATATGAATTTTTGAAAGTGTGAGAACAATTGCATGTGTTTACCATTGGTGTAAATTTAGAAAGGCGAGAGTGTAACAGGTTTAATGAGTAGAGAGGATAATTTATTCAATTATACCTGCAGAGGTTGAAGGGTAACACGTAAATTGTGAAAATCACATGGTTGCTATGAAACTGTTTATGTCTTTACTGTTATGCAAGAAGCAGATTTCAGTGGGCCACCACCATTTGCTGTCAGTGGATTCAATCAACAAAGCTGTGGCAAAATGTCTTGCTTAACAGTTACTTCAATAGGAAAATTGAGCAAATTCGAAAATCGAACAGACAGATGGTGTTACAAACATGAATTAATTAAAATGAAAATGATTAAATATAACCCATTTCATAGTAGCCTGTAATAATTTAGAAGTTAAATGTACCAAACATCTAGATTCAAATGTATTATTTCCAATGATTATTAATGTATTGTCATGGTTTTCGTTAATATTGTTCGGCATTTTGTTGTTGGATGGAGACAGTTTGAGTTACAAAGGAACTAGATATCTTAAAAGCCAATATGAAGCATCTTTTCACAGTTGGAATGTTTGCTCTGTACATCTTTGATTGTACACTGTCTTAGCTTTTTCTTGGCTCTGATGCCACTCCTGATTAGAAGCTTTGTCCGAGTCAGACGTTAGTGAAGGGTGATGTCTTGTCAAAAGTGTTACAGCAGACTCTATGCAATGGCAGAAAAACTGACAGTCCCACTCCCACAAATGACCACAGTCTGGCCTGGTCCTCATCATCTTTATTTTGTAACCCAAAGCCCATGTGCAGCTGCTTTTGCAGCCCTTTGATTTCCCCTTTTCTCCTCGACCAGGAGGCCAACTGGCGCTGACTGGCTCTTAAGGCTGCTCCTTGTCCTCTCTGATGTGAGAAAGCTTAACTGTTTCTCTACATAGTCAGGAGCGCCAGCGGCCAACTTGCAGTGAAGTGGCGGGGATTCTGCTGGTGACTACCGGCAGACGCACTTCATAGGCACGTCTGACTTTGTTTATTACACGGGGTCAGAGGTGACACATTTCCTAATAGCTGCCGACAGAAAACGGCGTGGCGGTTGGCAGAAAAGGAAAGGTGGCGTCAGACAAGAGCTGCTGTCGCTCTTGTTTCCCCAGATGAAGAAAAGAAGGCGCAGCGCGCTTACGTTTGACTGTGAGTCTTCGGGGAGTTGGTAGGCTGCACACCTGTAACTTGTCACTCAAAGCTTGTCGTCATTGACCTGAGCCATTCATCATTTCTTTGAAATCATTAATCTCGTCTCTGGTCAAGAGCAACTGGCTACAGATGGGCTCCAGTCCTGTCTTGTTCCACTTGATTCGTTAGGTCTTCATAGCCAAACAGCTCGCATTTGAGATGACATTTTAAAGCCTGTGGTCAATCTTGGAAAACTTGTCTGGACCCAGGCTTGTCTCAAAAAGCTGTGCTACAGAGATGTATTAGTGGATGCTGCCGGTGATGAAAAGTTTGATGAGTCTGCACGCTGCTTCCAGCCTCAATCCTCGATCATGTTGTCACAGGAAACCTGACTGAAGAATCTCGTACAGAAATCAACAGGTTTTAGTGTGAGCTGCCGTGGCTCTAATCCCCCCCAAGACTTTGCTTTATTACCTCCTTCAGTCCAATAATGATGCTAAGCCTCAGAGCTGCCGTAATTTGCCGTACTTCAGTTCCACAGTCAAGTTGCATAAGGGCAACAACAATATTGGCCACTGACACTTAACTTCCCATACTAAAAAGATAAAAACTGAAATACCTTAAAACCTTAAAAGAGGAAATCATTTATATAGCGACTAGAGTCTTTAGCCTTTTCCTTCATTTTCTGTTGAAGTTCTGAACCTCTAAGGAAGGTTGATCAAAGTAAAACCTGAGACTTTTAAAAAGGGGGATATACTGGGAAACTAACTCTACGGAATTAATTGTCCCTACTAGTGTTACTTTCAAGTCACGGGTCACCTTGGTGACATACGTCTTCCTCACAGTTCTGTGGTTCTGGGTTAGAATCTTACCTCCAGCCTTCCTGTATGTAGTTTGCATGTTCTCCTCGCGGGCTTTCTTTGGGAGCTATGCCTTCCTGCAACATTCAAAACACAAGTTAGCTTGTTCTAGTCTAAACTGTCCAACCATTTGACCGGGAATTTGACTGGTTCTTTGTCTATATGCGCCCTGCGATTGTCTGGCGACCAGTCCAGGGTGTGCCTCACCTCTTGCCCAAAGTCAGCTGGGATAGGCTTCAGCACACCTCTGACCCAAATGACGACAAGTGCTGAAGAAAATGAATGGAAGGACATTAAATGTTGGGCTAACTTAAATAATACTGCCCTTATGAGTTTCTTTACCCATTATTTGGTTAGTAACTTTTATTATGACTGTGATGCTTGTTTTTTTTCTGCTGTCTCCTCTCGTTCTTGGTGCAGTTTCGTTTCATCACTTTACTGTTATATTAGTAGTTGTCATGGTAAAGCAAACCGCCCACATATTGGCACACCCCACAATGGGCGGGCATCAGGATGTGAGCAGTTACTCATATGCATGAGCAGTACACCCCCAAAACCAATTACTGTTTAGCTCCTTGGGTTTTTTTTTTTTTTTTTTTTATCAAGGCACATCACAGACATTTTATTAAGACAACTGGGAACTGTTTTCATGTGTGGGAAAAAAAAATCTAAATAGCGCTCCTTTGAAGATCCAACAGCAACCAAGGTTACACGTTGCGTCACCATTTGTCACCTGAGGCGCAAATAAAATGTCGCACAAAAATAAATGTTGAACTAGCATGACTGAGTTGTGTATGCAGAGGAGCAAATGACTTTTCACAGAACCAGAGAATTGAATGGTTTTGCCACATTTTTGTAGCACATAATTAATGAATGTGTGCAGATGCGTGAACAAACAGAATTTTCTTGCGTGTTCTGTATATCATAAAACATTTTTTTTTAAATCAAGTCACACAACATCACGTGTAACATCATGTGAGACAATACATGCAGATGATAAAAACAGAAAAATGTTACAAATTTATTCCGTGACACATTTTCGACAATAAAGCTTGTGACTAACTAACATAATGATATAACAATAACATAATAAAGCATTGATTTATTGCCATTTAAAGTCTACACAGTGAGTATATTTAATAATACATATAAAAAATTTTATTTAAAGATGATGTCAAGTCATTGTACATTTTGCGGTCATAATACATATTGAATATTGCACATACAGTACTTTATCATAAAATATTGGTGGATGACTGCATACATTGTGGTTGTGTACAACCATGCATTTTGAGTTTAATGCACAAATTCAAGTTTTGTTGAAATGGAAACTCTAACTTTTAATAATTGCTATTACATTTTGGCAAACTTGTGGAGTAGATTTGATATGTAGTAATGAACTTTGTCTGATGATATGCGTTATGAATTTGTAGTTTAGAAGATCTCATTGATATGAGCAGAGCTCTCACAGCACTGTTTGCGTGTCAGTGATTGAGCCCAAGACCTCAGAGGCCCTTGCTTATATATAATGAAAATAATAAAAAGACATTTTACTTCTTTTAGGTAATATGACTTTTATGGCAAGTAACTCGGCCTCCCGTGTGGCCAGTGATAATTAACAAAAACTTTTGCTGAAAAGTGTTTCACTAATTTTGTCAGACTTACAGTATGAAGAATTACACTCAAGAATAGTCACAAATGAAGTTGCAGGCCAGAATGGCTTCAGAGTCAGTGTACAGTTGTGACCATATCTGTTTTTATGTGGCCGCTTCTTTGTCTGAATTTCTCATGTCACACCAACTCATCGTGCTAAACTCTTGAGGGGTGCGTGTAAGAGCTTTCTTATGTACATGCACCCTTTTCTCTCTCTCTCTCTCTCTCTCTCTCTCTCTCTCTCTCTCTCTCTCTCACACACACACACACACACACACACACAGAGAGTACATACATAACATAAACACATAGTCCCGATTTGGGTTCAACAGTTCACACGGCCACCTTGTGAACTAACGCTCAACCCCATGCTCACCAGCAGTGATGCCTGGACCCTCCTGAGCAAAGGGAGGACTCAAATAAAATAATAAATATGCACGCTACGACTCCCACTTGCACATCAAGCGACTGTGACCCCTCTCAGGACCTGTTAAACCAGGCAGGAAGAGCCAGTAAGGGGTATGGAGCTAGAGGATGTAAAGGGGAGACGGTCGTCTGTGTTGCTCAGGTGACTCAGGAAATTCCTGGTGAAGGAGAATTGCATCGAGGATCCAGTGGTCAAAAACCTAAAAAACAAAGATCTCCACTAAGCTGCAGAGAGCCAGCCTCAGCCTGGCAGCTGGCAGAGGATGCAGAAAAAGCAAGTGCTGATCCAATATAAAAACACAAGGGAGATGGGGCCATAAAATTAGAAAAGCAAAAGAGAATTGTATTTTCATAAACATAAGCTCTGAAGATCTGCTAATATTTTGCAATATACAGTTATTAGGTACCAAGTTGTTGGAAGAGCTTGCGCTCCATCCCCCTAATATCTTGTTACATTATCGCTCTTTCACCCACTTCTTGTATGTTTTCTCAAACAAGTGATAGATGTCCATTGCTTTTTGATCCTCCGGTGTGTCCTTGACCCTAAACAGGACGCCAAAGGAGTGACGTCTGCAGGTCCAGATGCAGCGGCCTGTGAAAACATAGCGTGGGCGAGCCCCCGCTCTCTCTGGGCTGGAGTTCAGTGCTGTTATAACATTGGAGGACAGGCCTGGCCGCTGAGGGTCTACAGCTGTGGCACATGTGAGGGAGAAGGAGAGCGTAGAAAAGCTTGAAGGAAGGTTGAAAAATGGAAGGATTAAAGGTCATTGTTGAGACTCCACTGGCTCTATTTGCTTACCCTTTTACACATACTGTAAATGTATGCACTGCTGTAGTTTTGGAGAAGTGACTGGAAGGTAGCTACCTTTGAAAAATGCCTGTTAGTGTAGCAGTAAGGCCTCGGTCACTTGTGTGAATGGAAGATTCAGATGACTTTCTCTGGATACAGCAGGTGCAAATATAGTTTAAAAAAAAATATTCATGCCCTGGCCAAGGTTCAGGTTAAAGTGGATTGTCATTTTTCGATTGGTTTACTTTCAAGGCAGTGGTTCTCAAAGTGTGGTACAAGTAGCACTCGTCGTATGCTGGCTCCCTCTAGTGGTATGCAAAAGAATCACCAAATAAAATGTTTAAATTGCGTGTAATGTTACAGTGGCTTGAACTTTTTGAAATTCAGTACTGTACATTTGTTAAGTACAGTTCAGTTGTATTTAACTTTCAAATACATATGCATTCAACCTTTTAGAATTTAGAATTTCTTTAGGTACAGTTCGATTTAAAATGTTTAATTGGATCCTTATTGAAATGGTTCTTTTTGTTTGTTTTACTATATTTAAGCACAGTGTTAATATTCAAAGTGGGAATAATGTTACAATGGCTTACAATAATATTAAAGGACATCTCTTAGGCTCCATTCACACTGCAGGGCATGATGGCCAAGCCAGATTTTTTGTTGCATCCAATGTTGTTATGGAGTTGTTCACATTATACAAAAACAAATGTGACTTCTACTGTGGACCGAACGCGTCCATAATGCCACACGCATGCAAACAGAACAGGACGTCAAGTTACGCATGCGCACAAACATGAGGTGCTGCGTTTATGGAAGTAAATATGGCCCCTCGCGTAGGACTGGTCATGATCCATTTGTGGGGATTTCAAGGATTTCATGCAATTGAAGCAGATTTTCTTATATTTATCAGTTCTAAAGCATCTTTTCGTCACTGACAGTTTTCTGCTCCTTTGTCCACCGTTGCTTTTGTGGCGTCTGTTTTGTCGAACATTGTGATATTTGTCACCTTATGATGACATATTTAAGTCAGATGAAGACGACTTTTGCATCCATACTGCACTCGCATTGGACACATATCCGATTTATATCCGCATATGAAAGAGGCCTGGAAAAATCTGAATTGCCATGTTCATACTGAAATAAAAAAAACAAAAAAACAGATACATGTCACATTGGGCAAAAAAATCTGAATAGACCTGCAGTGTGAACATAGCCTAATAGTATGAACATTGACACGGATTCTATAGTTCTGGAAGTAAAAATGATGTCTGCAGAAATATTTCCCCCCAAAATGGATTTACAGCCCAGTTTTGGCCCACCCACATTAGCATAATTGTCACCAATATTGAAAGTCTGGATGTTGTTGTTGTTTTTTAACAATAACAAGTGAGGTTAGATATATTTGAGTAGGCTCGTTTTTTGTTTTGTTGAAATCTATTGCTGTAATGCTTCATTACAGAAGCCGCATGAGGTAAGTGCATTTCAACCTGTAGACGCAGGTTGAGTCAGGTCATTGTTGTATTGATTGCATTGCTGACGTTTGAAAAAGAGTTTGGGAAGGTGACACCGGCATTGGTTTTTGTGAAGTTAAAGGCTTTTTGTACAGGTGACATTGTGTGACCGCGCCAGACTTTGATGGGTACGGCTGACTAGCGCCATGTACGTTCCATTTTAATTAATGACACCGCATTAAATTAGTGATTTTTTTAGCATATTAAATTACTTGTTGAACATAATTTTGGGGTGTTGAGGTGTGTGCGCAATGACTTTTGATAGCAATATAAGGTATAATACCAACTTGAACAAAGGGGTGTTAGGAAACTCAAGTAAGATGTCTTTTTTTAGTTTTGTTTTGTTTACCTGAAAAGCTATCATTTTGGAGGTGGGGGGGATTCTGCCCGACAGCCGACGGTGTATAAGACAAGTAAATACTGCCACTTTAAAGAACAGTAAATTCCTTTGTCCACGCCGGCTGTGCAGCGAATTTGGTCTCCAGTTCTATTGATGACGTCACACCAAGATATGGCGATGCATCGATTTTGGCGATGTAAAAGGGGCATTCCCGCGGCAATTAGTTATTTACTGAGTGCTCCAAAATGAATAGATATTATAGGAAATGACTGCCAGTTTAATTTTCTTGATCGAAAAATACATGAAGAGAACTTGTTGGTGAAATGTAAGCCTATATGGATGTTAAAGGTCCTTTAAATATACTTTTAGGAATAAAATCACTGCCTTGTTTTTGATGACCACTTCAGCCTCCTACACCACTGTATTTTGGTGTTGATCATTATGG
Source organism: Phycodurus eques (assembly GCF_024500275.1). NCBI lineage: Eukaryota > Metazoa > Chordata > Actinopteri > Syngnathiformes > Syngnathidae > Phycodurus > Phycodurus eques. The sequence continues at coordinate 11,191,357 of NC_084532.1, read as the reverse complement.
TGGTACATGGAGACCCAGGTATTTTTTGAGGTGGTACTTGATGTAAAAAGCATGAGAACCACTGATTTAACGTGATTCTTGAATGGGAGGAATTGTACGTTTTGTCAGACTTCCGAGTTACATTTTAATATTAACTTGGGTGACAGCAAACTTCACAAGCCTCAAGTGAATGTTAAAACATAACTGCATTTTTGTCCAAAGTACAGTGAGCTGAATGCAGTCAACTCTGCATAAAGCCTGATTTAATTTTGTGAGTGTCCCATGGACGGACGGACGGACAGACTAAGACATATTGGTCAGGCATGTAGGCATGTATGTAGGTAGGTAAAAACCAAAACCAGGAATATTTTTTGCAAGTAGTCCACTGAGAGATAATCTGATTCCCTGTTCTTTTGATGCTACCAAATTGGCTCAAGAAAGTAGCGGAAATGCACTGTTTTATCTTTGTTTGCAGCAAGAGTAGTTTGATTACATTTATGATTGACTTGTCCTTTACTATACTGTATGTGTCTTTGCCCATGCCTGTCTCTGAAAAAGGCACTCAGGGACATGCTTCAGTACACGGCACATTTCTAAACAACCTTTCTATGGGTGGGGGGTTCCGTTTGTTTTCGTGTCCCAGCAGGAGGGCAGACGGGTGGCAACCTGGGTCAGGGCATGGCGAGGCTTCGTGGGAGTAATTTGACAGAGGGGCGTGGCCTCTGCAGACCCCACAGATTGCTGGTTCAATAAAGACCAGCCAAACGCTGCACTGTAGTGTTTGGATATCCTTTGTAGAGGACAGCCTCAACCAAACATGGTTTAGATTGTTTGTACTGTGCTATTACAGGAGTATCCATCCATCCACTTTCATTAGTTCTTTATTGCTTGTCCTCATTAGGGTCACGGGTGAGCATCCCAGCTGACTTGGGGGACTGCTCACCAGCCACTCGTAGGCTTTTACAGTAAAGTACTATATGAAAAATAAAAATGTACCAGATTGTACAACATCCAGGGCCGTTGCTGTTGCGTGGTCTGGGTCAAGGAGATGGGCATTCCCTTTCAATCTGAGAAAACAATTAATAATAATAATGGAAAATAAAACACAAAGGGCCTGATTTACATGAAGTTTGTGCATGAAGTAATGGAAGTTGATCAACTGAGCATGCGGGAAGAGTATATGCAAATAGATCAATTTTGCATGTGCAATCAAAATCCTTAAACCTAAGATGAATTGCAATGGCTGATTTTGTGACTTTTAATACCGCGTCTGAAATGCAAGTGTCAACATGCATTCACAGCATTGCCGGTATAACATCCAGTCAGGCAGCTTTGTAGAACCGCACTTCCATCGTCGTTTTGTGCGTGTGTGTGTGTGTGTGTGTGTGTGTGTGTGTATTTATTTATTTATTTATATACACGGGATACAGTACATTGGAGATGCCGGATTTGACAAGGAAAGTTTAATTATTAAGCTATAGTTTTTATTCACATTTATACCAGGTGTAACTGCATAACATAACTGTCAAATATTGAATAAATAAAGATGCCAATATTTCCCCTTTTCCTACAAATGAATATCGGCTCCAAATATCTATTGGCCTCCTCGACTATTAATAATCCGATCTGCGCTGAAAAAAACATCAGTCAATCTCCAATAATGACAGATATACAATATATGCTGCCTATCCATCCATCCACCCATCCTTTCATTTCCTACACCACTGGGCCTCATTAGGGTCACAGGTAAACTCAGCCGCTTTTCACTGCGAAAACCTTTTTAGGAACTTCCCTCTCTACCCTGGTGGTTTGAGTTCCCCCTGTGTTTCTACCAAAAACTACCCTAGTACAAAAGGTTCCCTCAGGGTCTTTTTAGTTCCTCTAAGGAACTAGGTTTTTCTCTGGACGTTTCCGGAAACGCTTGAGGGCCAGGCTATTAACTCTGATGGGTTGACACAGATGTCTGTCAGCGTCACGTCTTACTTTTCACATTCCACAGAGGCTGCCATTGCTGTATGTCTGCAGTGTCACGGCAAGGCTCGAAATCTGCGGATTCAAAATCGCAATTTGCTAGTCATAATTCGCATTTTGGCCTTTTGGGGATTTTAACACATTGAACAGCAAAAACTGCGATTCACGGATTTTTTTTTACGCTTAATCTACAGTCTATAAATCCAAAATATGGGGCCAATCGTTTTAATATTTCAGAGGTTGAAGTGGGCATGCAGAGAGCAGGCGACAGTGTGTGCTCTCTCTTTCTACCTGATGAGAGTGCAGATGCGCACACTGTTTCCCTGCTGCAGGGACTCTTTCTTATTGTGCCCCCTCCCCGATGAACGTGCTCTTGGCGACAGCATGCGATGATCGGGCAGGGTCTGGTCGTTGTCCTATTCGTCCTGTCGCCACTCCCTCAGTCCAACACGAAGAACAATTTTAAATGGACAATGATAATGGTGGCACGGTGGACGACTGGTTAGCACATCTGCCACACAGGCGAGGCCGGGATTTGAACCCTGGTCCAAATCCCGGCCTCGCCTGTGTGGAGTTTGCGTGTTCTCCCCGTGCCAGTGCGGGTTTTCTCCGGGTACTCCGGTTTCCTCCCACATCCCAAGAACATGCGTGGTAGGTTGATTGAAGACTCTGAATTGCCCGTAGGTGTGAATGTGAATGGGAATTGTTTGTTTATATGTGCCGTGCGATTGGCTGGCAACCAGTTCAGGGTGTATCCTACCTCTCACCCAGTCAGTCAATGAATGAATGAATGAATGTTTATTTTAGGGGCTCCATCACTGAGGCCAATGTGATTTACTGTACATCTAAAATCTGAACCTCCGCCATGACCGTTGTGCTTTGTAACACTATCAACAGCGCGAAATTTGATTGCAACTTGAGCCTGGACGAGATTTGGCCACTGACAGGAGTGAGATTATTTCAGTGTGAAAGAGTTGGAATAACCCATCCATCCATTTTCCGTACCGTTAATCCTCAATAAGGCGCGGATGTGCTGGAGCCTATCCCAGCTGAGTCTGGGCGAGAGGCGGGGTGCACCCTGAACTGGTCACCAGCCAATCACAGAGGTACTGTAGAGTCATTAAACAAAAAATATTGGCACATTTCGAAATAATAAAGTCAGAGGGTCTTTGATGTGTTACACATAAAAAAATTGTTTGTTTGTTTATATGTGCCCTGCGATTGGCTGGCGACCAGTTCAGGGTGTACCCCGCCTCTCGCCCGAAGATCCATACCTGCAACCCTAGTGAAGCTAAGCGGTACAGAAAATGGACGGATGGATGTCTGGTAATCTGACATAGCAACTGTCGTGAATGACGTCAAAAGTCGTGTCGTCTGATCTCGGCATGAGCAATGGGCCAGCAAGTGTCAGTAATGAGCGACTCCCAACTCTTTAAGCTACCCTGACGTATGACGTGCAGTGGAAACGCAAACCACAAGGGACACAGGAACCTTTTGCTACCAGGATCTGCTGCTTCCAGGAATTCAAAGTTCCTGAGCTGGTTGGTGGAAAAAGGAATTCTGGAGAAAAGCAGACTAAATCTCAGACTGGCGGAGGGGGAAATATAGATGTATAGATCGTATCAGCGAAATTAAGCATAGAGACAGACAACTAGTCACACTCACATTCACCCTGTAAAGTGAAGTTAAATTCAAGAACAGCAGATTTAAATATAAGAACTATGTAGCCATTCAAAAATGAATGTTTTATACGTTCTAAAAATAGCTCCCTAATGAGATGTCAACTTTTTTATGCTGCTATTGTAGAAAAGCATCAACTAATATTTTTGGGTTGCTTTACTTTTTAAAATCACACTTGCATTTCTGTAAATGACAATACATATTTTTTAATTAAAAAAATGGTATAGTTCAAAGGTCAGTCCTCTACCGCATGGCCAAACCATAGTGTTTGTGGAGACAAGCTACAGTAGGCGCACTGGCATGAATGATGTACCCCCAAATAATTTCCGTCAATTTGTTATTTCAGAAGCGTATATCTAACTGGTAGCCCTTCGCATTAACCAGTACACAAACAGTAGCTCTCAGTTGCATCAGGGATGGTGACCTCTGATCTAATCGAATCGCTAATAATCCGAGAACTGGAGTTGCGTCAGTCTGCACATCCTTATCCGCATCAAAACATGAGAGTTCTTTATTGGCCCATGACAAATGTTTCATAGAAAAAGGGGTTAACAGGGGTTATAATAGCATCATATTAAGTAACAAAGTTGGTTAAAGAAGAGATTTATTCTTCCGAAAGTTGGTGAATGAAGAAGCCTTGTGTTTCAGACTCCCAGGCAGCATTAGAACCATTTGTCATGCCAAAGTGATGGAGGGAAAAAAAAGATGATTTGCTCTGACAAGTGCAGTGTTTCAAACCACCTATTTCTAGCCGTCCCTCCTCCAGTGTGTATTTCTTAGCTTGACTGACACTGTCAACCAACACAGCACTGCACAAAATGACACTTGGCAGACATCTTGCAGCTTGCGTTCAAAATCATAATCCTGTCACCTTGAGGGAAGTGGATACAGTGTGAATGTTGCCATAGCAGCCAGTAACATTTGGAAGGGTGGACCAGCATTTTAGTTTTTTTCACCTTTCCAGCACCTAGTTGAGAATCACTCCAGCCTTTACGTGCTCGGCAAAACAGAGACAAGCATATTGTCCATCATGTGCCATGCGAGGATTTGTTCACATAACACTTTTGAGGCATTTAGCAGCAATTAAAATTGTTTAAAGGACAAATGCAGGCCATGTACCACCCAAAGCATTAGGCACAACTGCACAATCCAGTGAGATCTAATACTGGTTGTGTCAAATGAGACATCAGGTTTTGTCAAAATATTGCTTAAATCACTGTCAGACTTAAGGCCCAGGGGCCAAAACTGGCCTGCCGCATTACTTCTTGTGAAAAATCGTGTATATTTCACTTAACCACAAAATGGATTTGTTCTTTTTATTTTGGAAGAAAATATGTTCAAAAATGTAATTGTCTTAACATTCTACAGATATTACAAGCATTTCTTTAATCAAATACCTTAACCCTTAACATAAATTGAACAGTAGTCTTTGTATTTTGTGGTCACTATTTTCCAAGACTTCTGATTTCACACTATTTTTGGGTTAAAATATATACATACTACAATAAAACTGAAATGAAGGGGCAATTGTACAGTAAGTAAGTACTATGATGAGGTGATTTAACATTTGTACGACTTTCACACATAAACATACAAACTCACGCACGCTCTATCTCTCAGTGTCAAAATGAAGTATTATTATCTCGTATAGGCATGTATTGTATTGCACCAAAGTAAAACTCTCAAACTGGCTCTCTTTTTTTCTGCATCTTTCACTCAATTTTTATTTCCCTGTAGTTGTGAATCTATTCACAAGGACAAAAAGAGATAATAGAGAAAAAGATTGGGTATAATTAGCCCTCATTGCTTGCAGTTGAAAAAGCACAGTTCATGTTCAAAGCCACTTTCCTCTATTTTCTTGTCTTTTGCTTTCCATCATCATGAGGGTTTGTAGACCCACAATAGCTTAGATCATGTAGAACATGGACTATGAAACGATTGCGCATCTCAAATTCAAAGTGTTTCTTCTCCACCTTGCACACAATATACATCCAATAATGATATACTCATTGCACAATGTCTTCCAAGCAGACTTTCACCTGTAAGCACCAAAGACTGAGTTGAATGAGACTGGATGGAAGAGATTAATCGAAAAAAAATTGCCTTTGCAAAGATAATGAGACCTCGAGAGCTCAGCCTGCCACCATGGCCAAACAACTGTTTCCTGTACTTTTTTTTTTTTTTTTTGTCCTGTTCGGCTGTTTGGTCAAGCAGAATGGAAAATCTGTATCCCTTTCATGCCGGAACAGTTTTATTGTGTCACAGTGGAGTTTTTAAGCTTCCGCTGTGGTATTATAATTGAGGTTTATTGAGAATCAGACTTGATCAGTCAAACAGAACAAAGTTTCTTGAAGGGAGAGAGAAACAAAGACAAAAAACAAAGCACTAATTGTAAATTGCATAATGTATACTAAAGTTTAATTTGACGTCAAATCAAATTTATTCATATAGCACTTTTCATACATTAAAAATCAACACAAAGTGCTTCACAGACATAAAAACAGACTATTAAAATAACAATAAATATACAAAAACCCACCCCTCCCATCCCCACATACAGTATAAATGCAAAACACATCCATACGAACACACATGCGGGCACACACACACACACACACACACACACACACATCACATATTGACTAATAGCGCAGAGACATGGCATGGCACTGAGTATCCAGACGAGACGTGAGGTGCCACAGCCCGCAGCCAATGAGGATGCCACGACAGTAACCACCACAGTCCGGATAGACTGGGGAGGACTCTGCAGGATGACATCCCTGCGGGTAGACTGAACACACCTCCCAAAGTAGAGGCGCCATTGAGGAGACACTGGAGTTGAACTTAAAAAGACTAAAAGATGACAGGACAGGATGGAAAAAAATGGACAATAGGAAATACAAAAAAGTAGGATAGAAATTAAACAAATAGTTAAATGAATGAAGTAAGTAAGACATAAATGTCTCAATAAATAATCAAGAAATCAGTCAAAAGCTAAACCAAACGGGTGAGACTTGAGCCTCTTTTAAAAAATATCAACAGTCGCTGTGATCCTGATCCCTTCTAGTAGGCTGTTCCAACGGCGAGGGCGATAATGTAAGATTTTGTTCTAGCCGAAGGAATAATTAAAAGGCCGGTGCCGGAGGATCCACGTCATCAACAATACTCAGCTTAATGGAGGTACCGTATTTTCATGACCATAAGGCAAAGTTACGGGGTCTATTTCTGTATTTAACACATACATAAGGTGCACCGTATTATTGGGCGCAGGCATGGTGAAAAATACGCTAGCTTATAACATAAGGTAGCTTGCATGCACGCTAAAACAATGTTTTTAAAAAGGCAGCGGGAGCAAAACTGAGTTCGGTTGTACTTGAAGCATTTAACAATGTACTCACGTTATTTCTGGATCAATCCTCACCCACAAATCCATCAAAGTCCTCATCTTCTGTATCCAAAATGAACAACTGGGCAAGTTCTCAATCAAACACGCCAGGTTCCCGCTCGTCATTGTCAGAGTCAGTCTTGTAGCCGTGTGGCTCCTCAGAAATGATGCCGGCGTTTACGAAAGCTCGAACAACAGTACAAGGAGACACGTTAGCCCAAGCATCCACAATCCATTCACAAATTGTGGCGTTACTTGCCCGGCACTGCCTCCTAGTCTTAGTAAAACTAGGTTCACCATCTGTCATCTATCGGTTCCACGCCATTCGCAACTTCACTTTGAACGGCCTGTTTACACGGATGTCCAAGCTCTGAGTTATTGCACTCAGTCCAATGGTGACTGTGGAGACGTTTCTCCCGGCTGTTCTTTGCTCATTAATCCATTGCCCGGGTTCCAACTCGGGCCACCTCGCCTTGTTTCCACGTTTAGTTTTTCTTTTTTTCCCGCGGAAACTCAGCTTCATCTTCTTGACTTGGCGAAGCTCGTTTTCCTGCTTCGGGCCACCTCGCCTTGTTTCCGCGTTTTCTTTTTCTTTTTTTTCCCGCGGAAACTCAGGTTCGTCTTCTTGAGTTGGCGAAGCTCGTTTTCCTGCTTCCTCCACTTGCGAACCATGGATTCGTTGATTTTGAATTCTCTCACAGCTGCGGCTGCTCGATTCCCATGTTCCTCCGCGTAACTAATAGCTTGCAGTTTAAACTGTGCTTCATAAGCGTGTCTCTTCGTAGGTGCAATTTTTGGGGGTCCTTAGCTAAACCGATGCACATACCGGAACTATATACCTCCCCCTTTACGTCCGCATGATGTCCTCAGTCACGTCCGCCTTCCTCTATATAAGCAGCGTGTCGGCAGGAAATGCTCCCAGTCAGTTAAGCGGAGAGCTCATTAAAGTCACACAACAACATTTACAGATTTTGGACGGCGCACCGCATTATAAGACTTTTAAGTGCGCCTTATGGTCGTGAACATACGGTATACGTTTATGCTCGTAACATTACGGCTTCATCCTTGTTAATTAAAATGTGTCTCAGTAATTTCCTTTATTTAGGAGTATTTTAACTTTTTTTTAATGATTACTTTTTTTCTCTTAAATCACGATTCTTCTTTTCCTTTCGGCTTGTCAGAATTTCTCTTTCACCTCTAGGTCACTTTCTACCTGTGGGGCATCGCCCTGAATGACATTATACAGTAGCGTATATTGGCGTTTGGATAAAACTTCGAAGCAGCAATTCTTCGAAGCAGCAACGCCTGCGTTGCTTCCGGTTTAGCGTGATTTGACGCTTAGCATTATAAATCAAGCTATTTTGTTTCGTAAAGTGCACCACATCACTTTTTATACGTCTAAAATTTTGGAGAAAGCGACGACAAACTATGGTGTCAAGGTTCATCACGTAACTTTAAAGGTATTTGAGAAGGTGCGTAAAAGCAAGAATCGAATGGAACAAAATTGTTGACGTCAAATTTTGTGCACAAATTATCCATCCATTTTCTACACCGCTTATCCTGGTTAGGGTCGCAGGGGGGCTGGAGCCTATCCCAGCTGACTTCGGGCGAAAGGCAGCCTACATCCTGAATTGGTCGCCAGTCAGTCGCAGGGCAAATATAGACACGGACAACCATTCGCACTCACATTCACACCGTCACTGAGTGGGAACTGAAACAACGCTGCCCGCACCAAAATCAGTGACTTGTGCACAAATTTATTTGATCAGATTAAAACTGGTACGTGAGGGTTGGCAATTTAATCTTTGATTTAAAATAGTTGCATAGGCATTTAGGTGGAGTGAGACGAATCATCTTGTTAACTGATTTTGAAGTTTCGACGAATTCAACAAATTAATTTATTTAGCCTTCTTAAATAAATTAAATTTAGTTATGATTAGTGAAACAAATTGATTTGACTGTGTGTGACGTCTATCGCTGCAAGTCGATTCAATTCCTGAAAGCAATTTAGAACTTTAGCTAATTCAAATAAGTGATTTTACTCTGGTAAAAAGTTAAATGTACTTATAATTAGGCGTGTGAATTAATTAGTTGCCTGTATGGCTTACAATGATGTTTGCTTTGATGGAGGAGGAAGGACAAAACAAACAAAAAAAATCAAAACAAAATTTATGTTTAAAAGTTAATGAAAAAACAAATCAAATCCAATTAAAAAGAAAGCCCAAATAGATTAACAATAAACAATCAATTAATTAATAAACTCCACTTTGTAAAATAACCCGTGAAGTAATTGTGTTTGTTATTGGATTGTGGGTTTAAATCAAGTTACGCGGTGGTGTTTAGACAAAACGAGTGAAAACGGAACGTTTAAAGTAATAGACGGAATTGCGCCGGTGGCGTTTAGAGAAACGGGAGCTTTTAAATTAATAACACAATCGCGATCGTGGGCGACTGCAGGAGCTTAGCGGCGAGTTAATGGGCTAGTGGTTGTTAGGTTATGAGGAACGCTAGGCTGCACGGCTGAGGTCAGCGTAAACCAACAGAAAAGTACTCGGTGGTGCTACAGACACAAAAGTTTGTTTTCAAAGTAAGAACCATCGCTCGGCTGCAGTGTCTTAGGAGGCACTCGTCAGTAGCTTGCTAGCGGTGAGGTGGCTAACGGCTCTCGGTAGGGGGTCCCCGGAGGTTACGTAATGACACAAACGTCCATCGGGTGGCACTCAAGGATTATACTGCAGGAAGCACAACGAAGAAGCAAGCCAGTGTGGCGACTCACAATGACATCACATGGAATTTTCCCAACAAAGATGGCGAACTACGGAAGCCTCTTAGCAAATGACCAAATGGCGACCTCGAGGCTCCAACACACATAGCAACAATGGCGATCGCCATAGATGCCACGTGGTTTCCCTACACAAAAGAGTCAACACTCTCGTCCGGAGCTCGACTTTGACACAATGGAGAATTCTCGCATTTAGCCGCGAGCAGTGACTTCCCCCCACCACACGACAAATGCATGCAATACCCAAAGAACGGATATACCAAATAACATTTACAATGCTACAAATTGACTACGGTTTTACTGAGAGGCTAATCTTAGTTTCCGCAGGTTTACAAACTCACAACGCCGTGTCTATGGTAACGGAATGCAGTTAACCCATAGATTACGTCTGGACGTGCCTAAACATGTCGGAACATGCCCTACCCAAGATGGCAAGCGATGTCTAGATTTTATTGAAAAGATCGTGTATTTTTGTAAGTGTTGAGTTTAATGAAATGTATCATCCTCACTCGGGGCACCACTAGGTAGCGTATATTGGCGTTTGGATAAAACGTAATTTAATTAAGAAATAAATTTGTCGAAGTAGCGACGCCTGCGTTGCTTCCAGTATAGCGTGATTTGACGCTTAGCATTATAAATCAAGATATTTATCTCGTAAAGAGCACCACGTCACTTTATATGTATGGAATTTAGGAGAAAGCGACGACAAACCTTTTATCAGTCTCATAATCTAAAGGTTGCTGCATTTTATGAAATACAAGTTCTAGATGACAGAGGCTTACTTAAACTCAAAACACACCCAAAACACAAGCAAGAGTGGAATTTTATACAACCCCAATTCCAATTAAGTTGGGACGTTGTGTTAAATAGAAATAAAAACAGATACAATGATTTGCAAATCATGTTCAACCTATTATATATTTAATTGAATACACTACAAAAACAAGATATTTAATGTTCAAACTGATAAACTTTGTTTAGCAAATCATCATTAACTTAGAATTTTATGAACATGATTTGCAAATAATTTTATTCTGTTTTTATTTATGTTTAAAAGAACGTTCCAACTTCATTGGAATTGGGGTTGTAGAATATTTAATGTAATCTACGAGGGATCTATAGGGAAACATAGAGAGGGGTCTAAGTACAACAACGAAACATGAATAGTGGTTATAGAAAAATTGGCGTACGAAAAGGGAAATAGAACACTGAGTTGCTGGACTAAAGTTGAAAGCATGAGCGTTAATGCGTTCAGTCAGGATGAGAGACAGAGAGAGAGAGAAACAGAGAGAGAGAGAGAGAGAGAACCAAATTGGGATTTTGTGTGAAGCTAGCAATTTCCCAAAATTATTAGGCACTAATGTTGTACATCCTAGCAACGCTTCTTGTGCAGTACTCACGACCGTAGATCACCTGGTCGGTGGGGGTGGTCGTTCTGTGGACATCTCAGGAGGAAAACGAAGCAGTTTTGGTTTCGAAAAATGTGGAGAAAAATAAAAACAAAAGAGGCGGAAGAAGAAAAATTACTGTCTCCTTGGGGTGCGCCCGTAACTTTCCTGCCGATTGAACTGCTGGCGGACCAAGCTCCTGCTCTCAGCAGCGCGCGTGCGTGACCGGTACGGGATGCAGGGAGTTGATTGCTGAGGCTCCAAGAGGAGAGACACTAAAAAGATCACGCCCATCGACTCGAATTTAGTCTACGAACTTTGCCATAAAAGTGGTGTAAAAATCATATCTTAAAATAAAATAATCCCAATTTTATACTCTTTACTCACGGATCAAGCATTTAGAATGACTGTTTAAACTTTAGTCTTGGCAAATCAACTGCTTATGGTTCAATCACATTTCATGCTGTTTGGCTTCAAACCAAGACAGTTCTCAAAGTCTCGCAGCTGCACCTGTAAAGTTCACACACTGACACAGACATCAAGGCAGTTCGTGAAATATAAAAACGGACATTTTATCTTCAGTTAGAAACAACTTGGAATGGAAGTTCACGGGTTGCAGTACTCTCAAACGCCAGTGGGTGGCGCCTTGCATGCACGTTTGAATATTAAGCAAATAGTTCATTGCTGAATTTGTCGATCTGTCCCTTTTGGCTGCTGTCAGTTCTAATGAAGAAAAGGACTCTTTGATGACTGTGAACCAAGATTTCGAGGGGACCTGCTAATTAGGTGACGGTCCAGTAGGTGTCTTCTCGTGGTTGTCTCGAACAGCAGGGCCACTTTGAAGAATGCAGCTTATCAAGTTGTGGGGAACGTTTTGGCAACTGGGTCAGAGTCACTACAATACATAACACCCTCAATTTCAAGTTTCACATAAATCACCATTCTATTTCTTGTAATATTTGAACTTTTACATTGTTTTTCTAATAATATGAATATTTTGGGTTAAGTAGTTTTTTTTTTTAGGTATGCTGTAACAACTACAGATGCAAACAGATTCACAAAGATAACGTGCAATATTGCCCCTTTCATTTGACAAAAAATAACAATAATGAACAATTATTGTTAACTGAATACATTCAATTGTACAGGTGTACCTTATGTTGTAGCTCGCACATGAGCACAGAATACAGGGTGATTGAAAAGTAACTCTCTATTTTAAAATACTTATAATTTATTCATATGTTGTAATATTTCTCTCAATTTGTTTGTGTATGTTCCATGATTGAAGGAGCAAGTCTATTCTACCAAACCAACGACTTTGGAAGAACTTGAAGGGCGAATACGAGAAGTTATGTCTTCCATCCCACAAGAGTTCCTTGTGAAATCAGTTAATGTGGTTCCCAGGCGGCTTGAGAAACTGGTGGCTAATGCTGGCGCCCATATCGAATTTTAAATAAAACTCCTCAGTGTTGAGAGACACATGAAGAAATAATTGACTGAGTAGAGAAGCTGCAACTATTCACCTCAAATGGCAACTAGACGTTACACCGATCTGATCGGCTTGATCATTGTCGGCCGATAATTAGCATTTTATGCTGATTGGCTTTAATTTCATAATTCGCCGATCCGATCAATGACACAATTGATCGGCCCCGCAAAAGACATTTACTCCACGTCGCCGTTGTGTACCGATCCAAAAGATATTTGTAGCCTTGTCACGTGTCTTGTGATGTAGTACTGTAACTATCTGATGGCCAATAAAGTAAATCTTGTCGGTGAAAAAACATTCGGCGGTGTGCAACTTTTTTGCGGTGCCGCAGACAAACAACACGTAATGCCTGGATCAGACTACGAGACAAATTTGTGTCAGACTACTGCCATAAAATCTTGTATTCCGATACCACCGCATCCCGTCTTTTACCAACACCGGGCTTTATCTTGACAAATCAAACGCCACCACCGGATACACGTTACCATGGCGACGACAACAACAATAGATCGCGCAAATGTATTGTGTGGGTGGAAAAATAATAAAATAAGGAAAAACGTGTGGTGGTCATCACCGATGCTCCGTAGCCTAGCAAGCTAGTGCTAGCACTAACAGTTGTAGGTACACATGCCGGCGTTCTGTTGAATCATGCTCTAAAGTTTCGGTGTGGCTGAAGTCATTTAATTACAATAAAGTAATTTAATGACACTAAGTTAGCACCCATTATTTCTGTCATGTTGTAATTTTTTCAAGATGGCGCCTACCAGCGTGGCCGCCTCGGTATCGCGCTCTCTAGTATTGTCTTCGTTTTTGTGTTTTTCGTCCGTCTTTGGAGACCTTACACGACTCACTTACACAAGGGGAGACCTGCTAACCATCAAGGAGGCTACTCCGGACTTTCTGTCACCAACTTTCGAAAATCCGCTCAGTTTTTTCCCCGAGTTACTCACCGGAGCGGCGTCCGCGGTTTTCGGCGCATGGATGCGGAAGCGGCGCCACAGAGGAAAACGAGCCGGAATTCAGGTGAAACTCCGCAAGAGAGGACACAGATTGGCCTTCCCGTCGATCCACCTCGCGAATGTACGCTCCCTACCCAACAAAATGGACGAGCTTCATCTTCTGTTAAAGACCAGTAAAGACTTCGGACGTTCCGCGGCCATGTGCTTCACGGAGACCTGGCTTTATGACGCTGTACCCGATGGCGCCGTCACGCTTCCCGGCTTCAACATTCATCGAGCGGACCGCGACATGGAATCATCGGGAAAAACGAAGGGCGGCGGGATATGCCTCCATATAAACGAAAAATGGTGTACGGACGTCACGGTGCTCAGCACACACTGCAGCCCGCATTTGGAGTCGCTGTTTCTGAACTGTAAACCATTTTACGCGCCACGTGAGTTTGCATCGTTTATACTGGCTGGAGTCTATATCACACCGCAAGCTAACACGAGCGCCGCATTGCTAACGCTCGCCGAACAAGTCAACGAAATTGAAAAAAAACACCCTGACTCACCCCTCATTATTCTCGGGGACTTTAACAAAGCTAAACTCAACCACGAACTCCCTAAATACAAGCAGCACATCGACTGTCCTACCAGGGAAAATAATACTTTGGACCACTGCTACACTACGGTAAAAAACGCATACCGTGCTATACCTCGTGCAGCCCTGGGCTCGTCTGATCACTGCTTAATTCACTTAATACCGACGTACAAGCAAGTACTTAAATGTGCGAAGCCTACAGTGAAAACAGTCAAAAAGTGGACCAATGAAGCAAAGATGGAACTTCAAAGCTGTTTAGACTGCACAGACTGGAGTGTCTTTGAAAATTCAGCCGGCAACCTGGATGAATATACGGACACTGTCACATCCTATATCAGTTTTTGTGAAGAGGTTTGTGTACCAACAAAATCATTTCGGACATTCAACAACAACAAGCCGTGGTTCACTGCTAAACTTAAGCAGCTTCGCCAAGCTAAGGAAGATGCATATCAGAGCGGGGACAGGGCCCTGTATAATCGAGCTAGAAACCAGCTTACTAAAGAAATTAACATTGCAAAGAGGATCTATGCAGCAAAGTTGGAAAAACAGTTTAGCGCGAACGACTCGAAATCAGTCTGGCGTGCATTCCAATCGCTGACTAATTACAAGCGACGATCCCCCCAAGCTGAGAACAATAGCACACTAGCCAACGACTTGAATACCTTCTATTGCAGATTTGAAAAGGACAGTTTCACTCCACACACCAACCCGGCCGCACCCGCGACCACAACCACACCTCTGACTTCTGCGTTAACCATCCATGAACAGGATGTGAGACGCATCTTCAAACAACAGAAGATTAACAAAGCAACAGGACCGGACCATGTGTCCCCATCCTGCCTCAAAGTCTGCGCGGACCAGCTCGCTCCAGTCTTCACTCAGATCTTTAACAGATCTTTGGAAATGTGCGAAGTTCCATCCTGCTTCAAACGCTCCACCATCATTCCAGTCCCCAAGAAACCTGCAATCTCTAGTCTGAATGACTACAGGCCTGTCGCTTTGACATCTGTGGTCATGAAGTCCTTTGAACGTCTCGTGCTGGACCACCTCAAGAGTGTCACAGGTCCCCTGCTGGACCCCCTGCAGTTTGCCTACCAAGCGAACAGGTCTGCGGATGATGCAGTCAACATGGGACTGCACTTCATCCTAGAACACCTCGACAGTGCAGGGACCCACGCGAGGATCCTGTTCGTGGACTTCAGCTCAGCGTTCAACACCATCATCCCTGAACTCCTTTCAACCAAGCTTCTCCAGCTCAGCGTCTCACCTGCCGTCTGCCAGTGGATTTACAGCTTTCTGACGGGCAGGACACAGCAGGTCAGGCTGGGGGAGGCCACCTCATCCACACGCAGCATCAGCACTGGGGCGCCCCAAGGTTGTGTCCTCTCTCCGCTGCTCTTCTCTCTCTACACGAACGACTGCACCTCAGCGAACCCGACTGTCAAGCTCCTGAAGTTTGCAGATGACACCACTGTCATCGGCCTCATCAAGGACGGTGACGAGTCTGCATATCGACAGGAAGCGGAGCGGCTGGAGCTGTGGTGCGGGCGACACAACCTGGAGCTGAACACGCTCAAGACGGTAGAGATGATCGTGGACTTCAGGAGGCATCCTTCGCCACAGCTGCCCCTCACGTTGTCCAGCTGCCTTGTGTCAACCGTCGAGACCTTCAAGTTCCTGGGAATTACAATCTCTCAGGACCTGAAGTGGGCGAACAACATCAACTCCGTCCTCAAAAAGGCCCAGCAGAGGATGTACTTCCTGCGGCTTCTGAGAAAGCACGGCCTGCCACCGGAGCTGCTGAGACAGTTCTACACAGCGGTCATCGAATCGGTCCTGTGTTCTTCCATCACAGTCTGGTTTGGTGCTGCTACAAAAAAGGACAAGCTCCGACTGCAACGGACAATCAAAACTGCTGAAAGGATTGTCGGTAACCCCCTACCCACCATTGAGGACTTGCACGCTGCCAGAACTAAGACAAGGGCGTGCAAAATCCTCTCGGACCGTCTGCACCCCGGTCACCAGCTCTTCCAGCTCCTTCCCTCAGGTAGGCGCTACCGATCAACGCTAACTAGAACTAGTAGACATTCCAACAGCTTCTTCCCTCTTGCGATCAACTTCTTAAACACCTAACCTATAATTCCATTACAACAAGCTGGCAATTTTTTGACTTGAGTTCGTTGTCACATTTCTGTGGGGCCAATTATGTATTACTCGTGCACTCACTGTAGTTGTGTCTCCATGCTGCACTATTTGCATATACTGGCCACTCATGCCAGAGTAGCATCTGCTCCATTTGCACACTGATTGAGGAGTATCTGTAACATTTGCACAACCGACATTGTCCTAGATGATCGCACTACTCGTCACTTTAAACCGCATACACTCCTTGAAGTCTCAGCGCCCTTTGCACAATGGTCATTGCACCGGACTATTGCAATATTAGTCGTTCGAACTGCTCTAAGTGCTAGAGGACTCTGCATCTTTTTGCACAATTGTTTTTTGTCAATGTCTTTATGTCCCCAAAGTGTTCTGTAAATTGACTGTTTGTTGTACTAGAGCGGCTCCAACTACCGGAGACAAATTCCTTGTGTGTTTTGGACATACTTGGCAAATAAAGATGATTCTGATTCTGATGTTGGTTTCACCTGACTGAAAACTTAAACTTATGTTAGTGGTCAATCCTTGAATGGCCCCTAGAGGTCGTCAATGTTTTATGTTTTGTCTAAAATGCTCGAGAATACTTTTGAAGATACTCAGTATACAGTACACAGGTTAATACAAGTCATTTAAAAAGACACATTACTCCATCTTGTGATCGGATTGGTGATCGGTGGTTTTTTAAACTCCCCAAACCCCCCAAATCCTGATCGTGTAAAGCCTAATGGCAACTCTCCAAATAAACATTGACTTAACCGTATATGTGAAGATCTGCCTGTAAAACCATTATCCGATGGTGTCTTAAAGATCTTGGCAATGTTTTGTGTCTTTTTGTCTTCTTCTGCTCAATGTTTGACAAACGTGCTGCCAATTCTGAATCGAGAAGCGCGAGTGTGACGTAGCCATTGGCATCAGGTTCAAGGATGAGGCTGTGCAAGTTTCGAGATGCAAATACACCCCACTCTGGGAGGCCAATTATTTCTCGTCTCAAAGGCTGCAAGAATGCTCGTCTAATTATGGAGGAGCCCGCTCATTCAGCAGGCTTAGAAGCTGCAGCTACTTGAAAACAATTTGCTCCTATTGAGTACCTAGAGTAATTAACGGCGGCCTTAGTATTGAGAGAAAGTTGTTTTGTTTTTTTGTTTTTTTAAGTCATTCAGTTGCATGTCGTGAGCTACTTTGATTTATCACCTGTACTTCAAAAGTGTTCGCAGCTGCTGCGAGACGAGCCGAACTGTTACTGACGGAAACTTTGAGGGACCTTGAGTGTCTCATCTTCCTTTTAGTCCCTTTTTAAAATGTCAGCCGGCTTCCTCAGACATAATGGCAGCAAGATAACAGCTATATTTACTTAAGTGTTTTCATTCATTACCACACTGCCAATGTAACACAAACAACTATTTGGCTAAACACACAATAGACTCAGCTAACACCCACAGAGAAGACATTTACTCACACAAAGAAGCTCATGACTCACACTTTGCACAGAAAATCACTCGGCACTTATTGTTAGGTTCTCAGGCTTTAATGAAATTAATGTATTCTGTCTCAGTTGGAAACATGTCACATGATGAAATCAGCCGGTGCTCAACAATCAAAGAAGTAGCATTTACAAGAAATATAGCATCGACTGTGACTGCAGATATGTCTTTTTAAAGTGCCTCCTCTGGCTAGAAGAAGCTAATTTTTATATATATATTTTGCCTGCCTGTTTCTTGACTAAGCCTGGGCATCCAAAGCAGAAAGGTCATCAACACTACTGACCTGTATCCGCCTTATTGTTGCTCGGTAATAGTTGGGGCAAAATGGAGCTCGGCAGCCATAACAAAGACAGCCAGATAGCCAAATTGGAGTCAGAAAGGAAAAGAAGGGATTGCGGTCATATAGAAGAAAAAAAATCATGCAGCTTCGGGAGGTTCACAAGGTCATCGTGTTCAAATTCCTCTTGGTTTTTGACGAGGAATGAGGTCATAGCTTCAAGATGACTGGCTCCAGAGAGCTGTGGTTTTTCTTCAGCGTGTCTTTAACCTCCTCTGTGTAAGAGCCCAGACCAGATCGGCCACAGGTCGCTCCCTGGGATTCATCGCAGTTAGAGTGAAGATTGGGGATAAGTTAGACATTCGACAAGTTGGTATTGCAACAGCCCAGGAAGTGAAAGAAAAGTGCATTGGACTGATCTGCTGTTATCTGTGTTTTAAATATTTTCCATTTCTTCACTACAATGTTGGGTTAAACACAAAAGGAACGTTTTAAAATTGTATAGATTAAATTTAGCCCATCATTGGATGACTCTAACTGGAAATAATTTAATTTTTAATTGACGTTTTATGTTTAATGTTTTGTTATATTTATTGAATTGCTTGATTTCCTTTAACTGTTTGCACAGTGATCCTTTGGTGCCCTGAAATGTGCTTATAAATAAAGGATTATAATAATAATGATGATTATTATTATTATTACGTCACTGATGGTGTGACTTTCTGGGAAAGTAGATGTAATACCATTTTAAATGAGACAAAGAAAACAGCTAATTTTAATTTTATGAACAAGTGTCAAATCGGGGAAAAAAGGTGGAGGTATTGCTGTTATTTTTAAGTCATTATTTCAATGTAAAGAAATTATACTGGGTGATTTTAGCTCTTTTTTAGTTGAAGATGACCCAAAGGTTATTGTTTTAATAATTTATAGACCTCCAAGATACAATAGAAAATTTATGGAGGATTTTTCAGAAATGGTGTCAGTTATTTGTCATCATGGGAAACTTTACCATTCATGTTGACAATAACATGGAAATAAAATCTAAAGAACTCTCTGTTATACGAGACATATTTGACCTCTCTCAACATATTAAGAGTCCAACGCACACTCAAGGTCACATCTTAGATAAAGGATATGTCTCTTTCTGACCATTTTTGTGTATTCTTTGAATTACAGATTCTTCCAAAAGTTAAGAAAACCTCTATTTCTATTAAGAAAAGGTACATAAATGAGAGTACCCCCATTATGTTTATGGAGACCATAGACCATTTGCCACAAACTGTAAATGCTGAGACAGTTGATGAACTGTTGGATAATTTCACCTGGAAAATCTCAATTGTCATGAATGCTGTCGCTCCTATTAAAATTAAGACAATCTTGAGGCTACCTAGAACACCTACCGCACAATGATGGTAAAGACCTCTAAATCAAAGTGTAGGAAAGCAGAACATAAGTGGAGAAAAACTCAACTCCAAATTGTCTATGACCACTACAGAAAACGTTTTTGTAATTTTAACCAAGAGTTAGTCAGGGTTAGACAGCTACAATTTTCTGAATTCATCAGGAAGAAATTCAAAAATACTCGCACTCTGTTTTGCTGTGGTTGACAAGCTCACAACGCCCCCCCCCCTCCCCCCTTTTTAGTTCCTTTCTAACTTCCCCCTTACTAATCATTGCACTACATCTTTTACTTTACTTTCTCTCTGATTTTCCTCATTCAGCAACTCCTTAAATTATTCTTTACATCTATCCAGCACACTGCTGGCACCAGTCAACACATTGCCATCTCTATCCTTAATCACTCTAATCTGCTGCACATCCTTCCCATCTCTATTCCTCTGTCTGACCAACCTGAATAGATCTTTTTCTCCTTCTTTGGTGACCAACCTGGCATACATGTCATCATATGCCTCTTGTTTGGCCTTTGCCACCGCTACCTTCGCCCTACGTCGCGTCTCCATGAATTTCTTTCTCCTCTCCTCAGTCCTTTCAGTGTCCCACTTCGTCGTAGCTAACCTCTTTCCATGAATGATTTCCTGTACTTTGAAGTTACACCACCAAGTCTCCTCCATTTTCTTACCAGAAGATACACAAAGTACTCTCTTGCCTGTTTCTCTGATCACCTTGGCTGTAGTTGTCCAGTCTTCTGGAAGTTCCTCCTGTCCACCAAGAGCCTGTCTCACCTCTTTCTGAAAGGCCACACAACACTCTTCCTTTCTCAGCTTTCACCACATCGTTCGCTGCTCTGCTTTTGTCTTCTTAATCTTCCCCCCACCACCAGAGGCATTTTACACACCACCATCCTATGCTGTCGAGCCACACTCTCCCTTACCACTACCTTACAGTCAGTAACCTCCTTTAGATTACATCGTCTGCACAAGATGTAATCTACTTGCATGCTTCCACCTCCGCTCTTGTAGGTCACCCTATGTTTCTGCCTCTTCTGGAAGAAAGCGTTCACTACAACCATTTCCATCCTTTTTGCAAAGTCTACTACAATCTGTCCTCAGAGGTTCCTTACCTGGATGTCAAACTTACCCATCAACCCTGTTTCCTTCACCAACATGCCCATTAAAATCTGCACCAATCAGGACTCTCGCTCTGTCTGGGATGCTCAGAACTATTTCATCTTGCTCCTTCCAGAATTTCTCTTTCACCTCTCGGTCACATCCTACCTGTGGGGCCTTTTCCTGTCATAGACCCAACATTCTAAGACCCCACATTCAGTTCGAGGCTCTCCTCTTCTCTTTCTGCCGAAGAATCCACTTTCCACCTCTCCTTCATCTTCGACCCACAGTAGCTGACTCTGCACCGGGGACCCATAGGTTACCAGCACCGGTGGCAGATGTTGTTAACCCGGGCCACGAGCGATCCTTTATGGAATTCTTTGGATGAACGCTCATATTTGTTTGGCAAAGTTTTAAGCCGGATGCCCTTCCTGACACAACCCTCTACATTTATCCGGGCTTGGGACCGACCTACAGTTTGCACTGGCTTGTGGCCCCCATAGGACAGCATTTAAATATCAGCACAAATCATGAAGCCGCTTCTAAAAAAAATAGAGCATTACTGCAGACGCTGCACTGATCCGCCTGTCAATCTCCCACTCAGTCTTTCCTCACTCGTGAACAAGACCCCGAGATACTAAGACTCCTCCACATTGGGCAGGATCTTTTCCCTGACCCGGAGAGGGCAAACAAACCGTTTTCTGACAGAGGACCATAGTCTCAGATTTGGAGGTGCTGAATTTCATCCCAGCCGCTTTACACTTGGCTGCGAACCATTCCAGCAAGAGTTGAAGATCACGACTTGACTAAGCCATCAGAACCACATCAACTGAAAAAAGCAGACTCATAATACTGATGTCACCAAACTGGACCCCCTCAACACCTTGGCTGCACAATCCTGTCCATAAAGGTAATAAAAAGAACGAGCAGCCTTTGCGGAGTCCAACTCTCACTGGAAACAAATCCGACTTATTGTCGGCAATGCGTCCAAACTCATACAGGTCATACAGGGACCGAGGAGCCCGTATCAGGGGGTCTGGTATTCTATAATCCCGGAGCACCCTCCAAAATACTCCCGAGGGACACGGTTGAACTGCCTTCTCCAAGTCCACAAAACACATGTAGACTGGTTGGGCGAGCTCCCAAACACCCTCGAAGACCCTGCTGAGAGTATAGAGCTGGTCCACTGTTCCACGGCCAGAACAAAAACCACACTGCTACTCCTGAATCTGAGATTCAACTTCCTGACGGACCCTCCTCTCCAGAACCCCTGAATAGACCTTACCAGGGAGGCTGAGGAGTGTGCTTCCCCTATTGTTTGAACACACCCTCTGGAGGGACCACCACGCTGGTCTGCCCATCCAGAGGCACTGTCCCCGATGTCCACGTGATGTTGCAGAGGCATGTCAACCAGGACAGCCCAAGTATTTGGCCCACCAACTCACAACGTCCAGATTTGAGGTCTGCAGCGCCCCATCCCTACCATACACAGTGTTGATGGTACACTGCTTCCCCCTCCTGAGATGCCGGATGGTGGACCAGTGCATTATGGACAATATGTGACGAGAACAGAAGTCCAATAACAGAAGACTGTTCGGCTTTTGGTCAGGGGGTGGGCGTTCCTCCTATTCACGTGCTTCCAGGTCTCATTGTCATTGCCCACGTGAGCATTGAAGTCCCCCAGGAGAACGAGGCAGTCCCCAGCGGAGCGATCTCCACCACCCCTTCTAAGGACTCCAAGAAGTGTGGGTACTCTGAACTGTTGTTTGGTGCATAGGCACAAACAACAGTCAGGACTCGTCCCCCCTACCAAAGGTAAAGGGAGGCAACCTTCTTGTCCACTGGTGTAAAACCCAATGTACAGGTACCGAGCCGGGGGGCAAAAGTATGCCCACACCTGCTCGGCACCTTTCTCCGTGGGCAACTCCAGAAAGGAAAAGCGTCTAACCCCTCTCAGGATGATTGGTACTAGAGCCCAAGCTGTGTGTGGAGGTGAGCATGACTATACACCTTCCCTGGCAGAGAGGTGACATTTCATGTACCTAGAGACATTTTCTGTAGCCGGGGATCAGACCGCCAAGGTCCCCACCTTAGTTCACCACCCACCTCACTACGCACCTGACCCCTTTGGCCTCTCCCACAGGTGGTGAGCCCATCTTCTTGATATACAATTTTATTTCAGAGTTGTCCTGTAATGTAGCTGAGTGGTTTGTTCCCTGAATTTGTTTTCCTACCCTTACTGATGCTTGGCGGTACAAAGTAGAGTCACTGATTTCTCCTGTCTCCTAAACTGGTGGGAGGGGTTGTATTGATAATATCCCAGCCTGCAAGGCTCAATGCCTCTCCTGGGACTCTCAGCACCAAATGGATGAAGAGTCCCCGGACATTCTTTAGGCTCCATAGCCCCACATAGCAGAAGAAGAAAGGAAGCAGGTACACACACTCAACACGTTCCACACACCTCATTTATTCTCATTGCAAGTGCCCCCAGTCTCCCATTCCATGTAATTCTGCTAGTGCAGGCAGAGCCCACCCTCTCACACCCCAACTTGTTACAAGGGCAGATGGAACGGAAAGTGACTTCCTGGTGTACTGTCCCTCACATTAATACCTTTATTGCACGCCTTCATTTGTCTTACACACTCTCACACACACACACACAAACACAAACACACAAACACACACACACACACAGAGCACACAGACGGAGTCACCCTCTCATTGACACACACACACACACACACACACACACACACACACACACAACACACACACCCAGGCCTCAGCTTGTGCTGTGAATGACGACCATAGGCCTCACTTGTGCTGTGAATGACGACCATATGCAGAGCTGTGCTCCTTTATAACTCTGTGGTTGAAGTAAAGTCTTTGAGTGTCAAGACAAAGGTCAGTCATTGTTGGAAAGTGATGCAGTCTGATCCTTGAAGGCCAGGGTCAAAAACACCATAAAAGTTAGTCAAGTGAGTTTATGACTGGAAGAGTCAGTGGTTTACATTTCAGTGTGTGTATGACTCCAAGGTGGGAAGTAATGTTGTACTGGTGACTTTTTACGTTTTACTTTTAATTTTTACTCTGGGTGGCTGTGGCTCAGTAGGTAGAGCGGGTCGTCCAGTGACAGAAGGGTCACTGGTTCAAATCCCGGCTACGACTGTCCACATGTCAAAGTGTCCTTGGGCAAAACAATGAACCTCAATTTGCTGCCAGTGGGCCCGGCAGCGCTTCGCATGGCAGGAGTCACCCATTGTTGTATGAATGTGCTTTATCTGCACCATCTTGGACACTGGGGTGAAGAGAGGGGCGGAGCTGTCAACTGATCACACCCTGGTGGTGAGTTGGCTCCGATGGTGGGGGAAGATGCCGGTCCGACGTGGCAGACCCAAACGTATTGTGAGGGTCTGCTGGAAACGTCTGACAGAATCCCCTGTCAGAAGGAGTTTCAACTACCACCTCCGACAGAACTTTGTTCCGGGGGAAGCGGGAGACATCGAGTCCGAGTGGACCATGTTTCCGTACCTCCATTGCTGGGGCAGCCGACTGGAGCTGTGGCCGTAAGGTGGTCGGTGCCTGTTGTGGCGGCAATCCCCGAACCCGTTGGTGGACACCAACGGTGAGGGATGCCTTCAAGCTGAAGAAGGAGGCCTATCGTGCTTTTTTGGCCTGTGGGACTCCTGAGGCATGCAGCTTTGGTGGTCGCTGAAACAAAAATTCGGGTATGGGAGGAGTTCAGTGAGGCCATGGAGAAAGACTTCCGGATGGCTTTGAGGAAATTCTGGTCCACCTTCCGGCGTCTCAGGAGGGGGAAGCAGTGCACCATCAACACTGTGTATAGTGGGGATGGGGCACTGCTGACCTCGACTCGGGACGTTGTGAGTCGGTGGGGAGAATACTTCGAAGACCTCCTCAATTCCACCGACACACCTTCCCATGAGGAAGCAGAGTCTGGGTTCTCTGAGGCGGGCTCTCCTATCTCTGGGGTTGAGGTCTCCGAGGTGGTTAAAAAGCTCCTCGGTGGCAAGGCCCCTGGGGTGGATGAGATTCGCCTGGAGTTCCTCAAGGCTCTAGATGTTGTAGGGCTGTCCTGGTTGACACGCCTCTGCAACAGTGCGTGGACATCGGGGACAGTGCTTCTGGATTCGCAGACTGGGGTGGTGGTCCCCCTTTTTAAGAAGGGGGACCGCAGGGTGTGTTCCAACTACAGGGGGATCAGACTCCTCAGCTTCCCTGGTAAGGTCTATTCAGGGGTGCTGGAGAGGAGGGTCCGTCGGGAAGTCGAATCTCAGATTCAGGAGGAGCAGTGTGGTTTTCGTCCTGGCCTTGGAACAGTGGACCAGCTCTACACCCTCAGTAGGGTCCTCGAGGATGCATGGGAGTTCGCCCACCCAGTCTACATGTGTTTTGTGGACTTGGAGAAGGCGCTCGAATGTGTCCCTCGGGGAGTCCTGTGGGGGGTGCTTCAGGAGTATGGGGTATCGAAGCCCCTGATACGGGCTGTTCGGTCCCTGTACGACCGGTGTCAGAGTTTGTTCCGGGCATGTCCCACCGGGAGGAGACCCCGGGTACGACCCAGGACACGCTGGAGAGACTATGTCTTTTCGGCTGGCCTGGGAAAACCTCGGGATCCCCCCGGAAGAGCTGGATGAAGTGGCTGGGGAGAGGGAAGTCTGGGCGTCCCTGCTAAACCTACTGCCCCCGTGACCCGACCTCGGATAAGTGGTAGAAAATGGATGGATATATAATTTTATTTTTTAATTAAGTACATTTATAAATGTGTATTTTTACTTAAGTAAGCAAGTGGCTTCAGTACTTTTACTTTTATCAGTTGTTTTTTGCACAAGTATCAGTACTTAAGTACTGAACACTAGCACTTTTTACATCTATGGACTACAAAATCTACAGAGAATGAACAAATTAACCACAATTACTATTGTCATTCATGGCACATTTTTTTAACAATTTGCTGAACTAGACATAAACATTTAAGAGTAATTTAATCTACACTATAGTGAATAAGGTTTTAAATCATATTTCAGAGTCCACTTCAATGTATATACTGTTATACAAACCCGTTTAAGCTGGGAGAAAAGTTCGACAGTAGTATGACGAATAAAGTAGTATGACTTTATTCTAATGGTAATATTTTAGGCACTGTGGCCTTAATACTCCTTTGTACCAACTAAACAAAGTCCATTGGATTGTATGTAAATGTTTAAATATTGTCCATAAATATCTCCCTATTATCACCTAAACTCACATGATTATACAGAAGTAAATGATGAATAGTGTACATGTTATCTGCCATCAGATCCCATCCTTTGTTTTTCTTGCATTTTGTCCACATATGGGTGTATTAAACAACCATTCTGTAATTATGGTTGGATCTTATAAATATTTAAATTGAATATCAACACCCAAACAAAAACAGCAATCACTTGAATATTTCACATAAATCCTTGCATACATTTGCAAGGGTTGTTGCCTGAATGCATATCGTAACTAAGCATGCTTGGTAAATAACCTGCGCTCCTGACTGGGAGAGTCTTGTGACTCCTCAGCGTGTTTATGTGTTGGTTTACGTGTCAGTACAAAGCAGAACACCCGCTGAGAGCAAAGATGCTGTAAAACAGGCAACACATATAATTGCACTGCAGCAGGTGTCACTGAACGTGTCTCTTCGTGAACGGAAGGTACACGAATATCAGCGCAGCCAAGCAACAGGTTATGTTGAAGCCTTAGAAAATACTAACAAGAATAGTTAGTATATATATATATATATATATATATATATATATATATATATATATATATATATATAAAATCCCCCCCAGAGAATGTCACGGCTACCAAGTTCAGCCGGATCAAAAAACACCCCTGGACATTACATTAGTATGGGGGGCGTATTCCAGCAAGCGAATGTAGCGCGCAACCACAAAATTTCACAAACAGCTAACAAAGCCTGAGAAATTGCTTCTGAATGTTTTGGGAATTATTTTAAAATAATACAACACTGGGTGAAGTCACTGTTAGATCAGTAGTGTTATTAATTTTCCTAATACAGTGCACAAACACAGGAAGTATGTATGCATCATTAACTACAAAAAAGAAAAACATACAGTGGGTACAGAAGGTTTTCAGACCCCCTTAAATCTTTCACTCTGTTATAATTGTTTTTTGTCAATGTCTTTATGTCTCCAAAGTGTTCTGCAAATTGACTGTCTGTTGTACTAGAGCGGCTCCAACTACCGGAGACAAATTCCTTGTGTGTTTTGGACATACTTGGCAAATAAAGATGATTCTGATTGCAGCCATTTGTTAAAATAATTTAAGTTCATTTTTTTCCTCATTAATGTACACACAGCACCCCATATTGACATAAAAACAACATAATTGTTGAAATTGTGGCTGATTTATTAAAAGAGAAAAACGGAAATATCACACAGCTATAAGTATTCAGACCCTTTGCTGTGACACTCATATTTAATTCGGGTGCTGTCCATTTCTTCTGATCATCCTTAAAATGGTTTTACACCTTTGTTGGAGTCCAGCTGTGTTTGATTATACTGATTGGACTTGATTAGGAAAGCCACACCCCTGTCTATATAAGGCCTTACAGTTCACAGTGCATGTCAGAGCAAATGAGAATCATGAGGTCAAAGGAACTGCCTGAAGAGCTCAGAGACAGAATTGTGGCAAGATTTATAGGTTTTATTTATTTTTACATTTAAAATTGCCTCACTGAAAATGTTTATAGTATCCACCTTATTCTTCCGCGCTAGTCCCCTTTCTGTGAGCGTTATAGACTTAAACCATGAGGGATCACCTGCTTCCTACAAATGTAGCGGGGTGGGACGATGACATGAAAAAGTAACCAGAGATCACGTAAGACGTATATAGCATTCGTAACTACCTACTTTCTCAACTGTCACTCCAGACGGCTCGGAAACCAGTATCGCTACCTCCTACTCAGCAATAAGGTTTGTCACGTTTTGTTAAACTGTTAAACTATGTTTTGCTTTGGATTGTGTTTGGTTTTGTTTCATGTTTTCCCTGTGTCCCATGTTTCACTTTTGTTTGGTGGTGTGCAGTAAGATTTATATTGTGCAAAATCGGCTCAATAAAGGTTAGGAAACACTGCTCAACACATGCCATCTCACCACAAAGTCATAGAATTTTGCTGTTTTAGTGTAAACTTGCTAACTAACAAACAAACAGTGATCGACGCAGTACATTTCACCCTGCATTTCTTATTATGTGAACATGCTGTATACACATTGAAATATATGTCTTTACATGCACACACACACACACACACAGTCCACACACACTGGACTGGATACAAGAAATACAGTATTTTTCTGATGAGAGGTCAGCTTTGAAAACCCCAAATTATCACAGGCTCTTATTTTTAAGCTTCTGCCAAAGTAGAGAAAGAAGGCAGCCATGCTTGGAGACCTTTCACTTTGTCTGTCATAATTACAGAACATCACAGTGCCCTTTCCCCTTAATTTCAATCGAAAGTGGTGAATCCCGGACCCCCAACCCCTCCCAAAATAGAGAGACTATTTTGGGACTCTGGCCATCTGTGACTTGGTGGGAGCAGGGGTCTGTGTGCCTGCTTCTTTAGCTTATCTCAACCATTCACCTCTTACACAGTTCCCATGCCAGAGAGGTCGCCTTAGGCCCCTTAAACTGGGTCATGTGGGTTTTGGTTGGGGAGAGAAAAAAAAAAAAAAACCTCAATGGAGAGCTTGTTGGGATTAAAAAAAAAAGTGGATAAAGCGGTGGTGGTTTGTGGCTCACGAGAGTGAGGAATGCAAAGGTCAGGACAGAACAGCTCAGTCCCGTTGCTGGGGGACATACTTTTGGACAGCATGCCAGGCTCATAGAGCTAGACTGTCAGTCTCTGCTCAGCACGGGTCGGGACCAAGGTGGAGGCTGGAGAACCTCAAGGTCACGGCCTGCACCTCTTCTGCTGACAGGAAATCAGAGGGGGGAGTGGAAGGTTGAGTAGGTCAGAAGGAACTGGATGTTTTGCTACAATGCAGGCCTGTGCTCATACAAATCCATACAGAAGTGTGCATCTTTTTTTTTTTTTTTTTTTTTTTTTTAGGGGAGTGACAGATCAGGAGTGTCACCTGACTAAAGGAACGACTGCTGCCCACATCTCAGCCGGACCCCTCCTGTGTTTCAAAAACATGCATGTTAAACTAATTGAAGACTACAAATTGCCCTTAGGTATGAATGTGAGGGTGAATGGTTGTTTGTCAATATGTGGAATAGGAAACTAGTAACTACAAACAACGGCGGTCTCGTTACTGCTTGACAATTGCTGTTTTTACAGCCTGCAAAGCAGTGATATACACACCAGTGTCCTTGGACTTTTGCTGCCTTTTTTCGAAATCAAATAA
Source organism: Phycodurus eques (assembly GCF_024500275.1). NCBI lineage: Eukaryota > Metazoa > Chordata > Actinopteri > Syngnathiformes > Syngnathidae > Phycodurus > Phycodurus eques. The sequence continues at coordinate 11,162,293 of NC_084532.1, read as the reverse complement.
TCTGTAAGTCATTTATTTCTTGGATAATGTAACATGAGTTTTAAATTATATTTAAGTCTTTAAGGAATATGATTTCATTATGGTCTAATTATAATTTAAACTGTTAATATACAAAATTCTAAACATTTTGGCAGGAGGTGTCAACAACAAATGGTTTTTCACTATCCGTGGCAGGTCTCGGTCCCTATCCCAAGGGTTGACTGTATGAAAGAAATGGATGGATGAGTGCTTTGCAATAGTGTAGAACTGCATTGCATCATAGTGAGTGCTATTTAGCTACTCAACAAATGGGGCAAATCCATTCCTTGTACTGTAGTTCTTTTTTTTCCTTAAGTATTGTTAGGTTTATTATTGTGGCTTTAGTTTGCTCTAGTGAAGTAGAACTCCACCTAATCATGCAAAGAGATGTTTTCTATATTTTGGACACCTTAGCAAGAATATTAAAAATTTCCCATTCTCGATAAAACTCAGCAGAACGATGTTTCTCCATTCAAGGAGATCAAAATACATAATTGAGGCACTTGTCTTGTTTAAACTTTTTATTGCTCCATAACATTAAAAATCCCATTCCTCTATTGAAAAAAAAAAAAAAATTCTTCAAATTAACACGTGGAATTCAACAAAAATTAAATAAATAAGAATTTGGCATTGTAAATTGATGTTCAGCATATGAGGGGAAGTTATTTTGTTTAGCAATTTTAAACAGCATTGCTGCTCTATAGTTTTTGGCACAGCAAATTACTCGACAATTGTTTGTGCACAGAGCCACAAAACTACTTAACATATAACACCACTTCTCTCCCAAACAACGTACTTTTAAAAAAAAATGTTTACTCGACTTCACTGTCCTTAACAAGTCCTAGGGTGCTTAGTGAAGTATTAATCTTAACATAAATGAAGTACGTAGATGAGTTTTTTACTGTTACATCCTTGCTCTCAGTGTTCGGGCTGAGGGTCCTAATTATTCAATGTGCTGCACACAAATAATCTGATGGAAAAAGCACACCCTTGATCATCTTCATCTGTTCCCACTAATTACATTTTAAAGGGAAGTGTCCGGACAACCAAACACAACTTTGAGTACAGTTCCAATGGAGCTTCACTGTCTCACAGGCAAAAAAACCAAGGCATGCAAGCACTTCTGCAATGTATATACTATATTTGGAACTAAGTGCTCTGCAAGATGTTGTTGGCTCATCGTGTTCTCTATGTGGCAATACACTTACATTCTAAACATTGTTTAAAAAGTTTGCACTTAATATCCCGCACGTGATGTGCGAAAGCTTTTTTTTTTTTTTTTTTTTTTTTTTTACTGGAGGGGTTATGTAAACTAGATCATAAAACACTATGAACAAATATTTTGATAGAAGTTACAAAATAAGTTAAATTACTTTTGAGTATGGAAAGAAAACAGCCAGCAAAAATAAGCTTTGTGGGTATGATTCCATGGCTGCGTTCTGCGTCAGCATTCACTGCATGCATGGAACATATGACAAAATAAGTAACTACAGTACATAAATAAAAATCCTTGCATTGTTAAATAACTGCTATGCTTTCCTTTTACAGTACCACAAGTTGTAGATGTACAGCCAGTTGTTAAAATAGAGCAATTACAATATGAGCGGTGGGTCTGTCTTCTGTTATTGGGGTGAAGGCAACATTAAGGGGGTTCGGATGGCAGTGCCAATGAACTGTAAATGGAAGCGTTGGCCGTCCCAAATCCCCTGGCTTTTGTTGATCTGTCTCAGGGCAATAGGCCACAATAGAGTCTCCATCAGGTGTCCAGTGCTCTTAAAAGCGAAGAGCCATACTGGGAGTTTGACTGGGAGAAAGTCACAGGAAGCAGACAGAGGTCAAAAGGCGAAAGCCTCCGAAGCCACGGTGACCTCAGAAGTGTCCCATTCTGGCAGCAAAAAGGCTGCGTGAGCGTGGCGCGGCCAAGGAGATGCGGCCAAAACTGGACGAAGGCCACTTCATGATGAACTGGGAGGTCACTGGCAGGAGATACTGTACCTGGACAGACGGAGGGAGAAGGGGAAAGTATGGACATAATGAGAGGATTAGAGATACGGGGAGTCACGCTTTAGAGGTCAGAATGCTCAGCATTGACATCCAACCTCGCCATGTTTTTCATCAACTGTACTGTTTTTATGGCCATCAAAAGTTTTAATCTTCTACTTCTACACTGGTGTGCTGACGTGCATTTGAAATTATAATGAGAAGGGAATTTTAACTTCCATGCTTAATTTTGTCGGTATCATGAACAAAAAAATCCTCACCTATCCTTCTGCGGCACAGACGTCAGTACCTTTCTTCGACTTTTCTATGACACCTTCCACCGAGACAAAGCAGTGAGGCAGCTCCTGCTAACAGCGTTCCAGTACCTGAGAATGAGACCAGCGTTAGTTTGAGATAAGAGTCAGGAGAGCCTGAACCTTCCCGCCATCCTCCTCAGTTACTGGAAATGAGTCAGATATGGTTGTCAAAGCAATGTCAGATGAGATGATTAAATCCTGGCTATGGTTCGCTGAAGGTTATTCAAAATGTCAGGGTTGTCAGACAACATGAGACAGTGGCGAGGTGGAATTCTTCCAGACGGATCATTTGGAAGAATGCCTCACGTTTGATATCGCATTTGATATCTGTGACATATCTGCATCATCTACAACCAAAGAACCTAAAAACTCATTTAGTTAAACAAACACGACTGTGAATAGAAATAGTCCCATAGAGACATTTCGATGTGCCAGTCTAATCAAAGGGGAGCCATTAAGGATTGTAAGGTGAAGAAATATCTTCTTTTAAGCTGGTGCAAAGATAACACACTTTTCTCTGGCAGCTCTCTTTCCTTGGCAAATAGCTTTCAGACAAATTAGCTGGGCAGCGTCTTCTAATGTCGACCAGGAAAAAAAAGAAAGAAAGTGTGTCGCTGAGGGCGTTCACCGCAGCCTCAGACACAAGAGAGTTAGGAGGGATTCAAATTAACTTCACTGAGTTCAATGAGTGTCCTTGAAACGGCTTTAAGTGGGCCGTAGGTATCCCTTCAGCTCATCCTCCGCTATGATTGGACTCTATGAACACCTCAGTCCAGCTCTTCAATTGAAACAAAAACAAAAAAGGTACTTTTGTGTATTTTTGTGATTATTTCCAGCTGATCACCGTTGCTGGAATTACTGAGCCAGAAATTCTGCTGAAATCTAAGCAAGGCATAAAAATCACAGTCAAGTAAGTTTAAAAAAAAAAATCAAATATTGAATACCCACTGGGGGTAAAAGTGTGTGTTCAGTACTTCCACCGCTGCTCTCCTATTCACTTTGAGCCTATTCTGCCCATAAAACAAATCACAGTAGTGGTAGTCGTGAATATCTGACATCCATGCAGCCCTCTGTCACTGCTGGGTACATTTAATTGGAGCCTCATTCGTCATCTTCCAGGTTCGGCCTCGCTTTGATCACGAAGACGATCTTGGTAACAACGCTCTGCTGTCTTGAAAGCCGGGGGGAGGCTTGCTCATACACTTCTAGTTTCATCTATCAGCTGAGACAGAAATATACTCTCCAGCTCCATGTCTTGCATTCACATTTACACAGTAAGAACTGACAGGCCTTCCATGCCACTCCACGCAACTGCCATACTGAATCAAGAGGCCCACCGACATTAAGCAGAAAGGAGGGGCTGCTATGATAGCTGATGCAATCATAGACCAAGTGGTACAAAGCGGCTTGAAGGTTATCTGCGGACCATATTCAACTCTACACCTCAATTAACCCTAATTACTTCTCAGACAGATGAAGGTTCGCAGAGTCTGAAACTTTTGTCATCATGGTAAAAACATCTTTGGGGTAGAGGCATATAATTTTGGGCTTAACAAGGAAGTCATTAGTGGATCCATTTGGCCAGTTCCTCTCATCTGCCTACACAGGCTGAAGGACTTTTTCTGAAGCTTGTTGACACACCTGGTCAGGGTACTCTGCAGGGAAAAGTGGTTGAATGAGGAGGCAGGTGTGCTCAACAACAGACAACCTAAAGACCCCAGCGATAGAATCACTTGGCTGGGTGCCAACATTTGGGTTGAATGTGTCTTGGTGCGTATACACCACAGATAATTTTGTAGATGCTAATAAATGTGAAGTAGTCTGAGAATGGGGTCAGCAAAAAGTGTTCTTCTTTTTCCCTTCAACTGTTGGTGCGCAATCCAGCCTCAGGAGAGATCCCTGAGGCTGGATTTACACTGCAGGTGTCTTGCAAATTCAGATTTAGATTCTTTTTACTATTTACACATATTTTCAAAGTGATCCATATCAAATGTGACTGATTGCATTGGCCTCGATTGACTCTTGACCCCGACATTACGACTTGTTGTTGCAAATAATTCTCATTGATTCCGCTTTTTTTTTGTTTGTGTGTAGACGTATGTGAATACATCATTGTTAGTCATATTCTAATGACATCAGGCTCACATTGACAGGATATATGCTATCTGTTCAATTACAAGGTCACATTGGCAGATATCCAATCAGATTTCTTAATCCACATTTGGGATGCCTGATTCCAATATGATCATGTCCAATTTGATGTATTTATTTTCCTCTTTGCGCTGCCATGACCCATATATGAACTGGGCCAATGAATTGGGTCAACAAATTGACCCATGTGGTAAAAATCCATCTTAAGTTCCTCCTGAATAGTAATGTTTTATTTTAGCAAAAATTTGGACGGCTATACTTTCAACTTGGTTGAAAGGCACTTTTCGGTTCCAGCATGATTGTGCCCCAATGCAGGAAGCAAGGTCCATAAAGGCATTCTTGGTGAATTTGGTGAAACACCTTAACCAGAGCAGAGACTGTATCCAGGCCCGTTCTTAGGTCCAACATCAATAACTTCTAACCTCACAAAAAAAAAACAAAAAAAAAAACATTAATTATTATAGAAAGAAAGAACGCTATCAAAGCTGCAAATGAGAAGAAATATTTTTTCCCCATCTGAACAGAATGCCCGGAAAATAGTCCAGCTGCTTTTTTGGAATTGAATCCATTGTTAGCATTTGATTTCTTTTCTGGTGGATTTAGATTATTATTATTTTTTTCCATAAGCCTTTTTAAAACAGTCTCATACTAATATGTGACAGGCAATCAAGGCAAGTCAAACAACATATAGCAAATATAAATATACAGGGACACGGCATCCATAAGGAGCCCAGTGACACAAACACTCTTTATTAATAGTATTGATGTGGTGCAATGTGAGGCCACCTTTATATAAAATGCACTCAGGCAAAGAAGCATTGAGCGAAAAGCTCAGTTTTAGCATATAGCAGCAGGGTGACGTACAGCAAGCCAGGCCTAAAGGTTGCAGCATCGACAAACGCCATACAGTCTCAATATGCCTTCTCCTTCCCTTCTGATATTGTGTATACACAATTTGGAATTGATTTTAAAACAAATATCAAATTCCGAATAAACCATCATTCCAATGTGAGAGAGAGAGGAAGGAGAGGAAACCATGCTAGACTGTTGGTGCTGAAGGGCAGGTGGGCCCAAGTGTACAATCTAGCAGTGACAAGCAGAAGGCAGTGATTGAGGGACGGTGCCGGAAGATGAGGGTTGGGGTTTAGCACAACTAAACCAAGCAGAGACCTGCATCAGGGGGTGAAGAGACGGTGGAAGAGGAGGAAGAAGAAGCGGCAGCGACAGCAGCAGGGGTGGAGCCATGGGTAGAGGCTGGTCCAGGAGGAAATGGTACGCTTTTTTTTCCCACATAGACATATATAGACACAGAAGTAATCAGGAGAGACAGGCACATGCATGCTTGAACAGACTCTCAAGGTTACACCTGCTGCAAAAACATGGATAGAGCAGCACATTGTTTTCGTGCTTGCATGGGTTATTAAATTCCATTATTCTATTATTATCTATTGATAACTTACCTTCTTACATTTTTTCTTATATTAAACTGACATGAGAGAAAACAGGGGCAACGATATTTGCGTATTCCAAGCCCAAGTGGTCCAACAACCTGTGGTATGAACACAAGGCTCACACAGTTCTTGAGTTTTTACACTCTAGGTGCCAAGTTATAGCCTGTTAAAATATGTGCGAGAGTTATGAATCATGTAAAACGAGGCCCCGGGAATAGAAGAGCTCTCTCTCTCATAGGGTCATTTGCTACACAGGCTCATCTGGGCTCTAATTTAATTAAGCAGCCCTCGGGGGGGCCTGGGCTAAACTGAGCACTAATCTGTGGACCATTTTTTTCCTATTAACAACACACTCACCCTCCCCACTCCCTGCTCTCTCCTGTGTGCTGGCCCAAAGCATATGCACTTTAAAAATTCACTCACTAAACCTGAGTGGCTGCTTTCCTGCAGGGATCAACCTGAAAGAAGATGATTTTCGGTGGCCTTTATTAAATCCTCATTGGGTTTTTTAGTGATGGAGATGATGGCTCTGAGGCTCTTTGAAGGAGAAGCAGTTCCTGGGAAATTTAATTGTTCAACATTTTTTCTTACCTTATTAAGATATTTATTAATGTGTTCCCTGCATTTAATGTGGTATTCAGCACCTTGAAAATGAGGTTTTACCTAGTTTAATTTAATAAAGAATAACAATTAGCGTTATTAATGCTCTAAACATCTTTCCATTATTAATGTAAAACTAACATTGAACAAATTAAAAATATAAATTTATATATAGGGTTAGTGCAATGCAATTTCATGTTGTTGATATCTGATAAAAACCTAGTATGTTAACCTACTATGTTCCTTTTTCCCCAAACAGTACTAGAAATGTAAACATTTTCTCTCTGTGTATTATTTAATCGCCTTACAATATGTATTTGTGTAATAATGGCTTCCAATGAAGACAGGGTAGCTATTAGCTGCAGCCTACTGTTTATGTTTGTGGAGAAAGGTGGCAAGATATAAAGTTTCTACAGAAGCTAAGAACACCAATAAATATAATAATGTTGTGATACAAGCCAATTGTTCATTTAGATATGCAGGAAATGGACGAAAATCAGACATTCTCATTATATTAAAAAGTCAAAATCTTAAAAATGTGGACACTTCATCAGACAGCAACAATATACTGTATTGTAATATTGGATAGACCATACTATTGATCCTCTTATGGGTCTTCCTACAAGATTGCGTGCTCAGTCTGTAGTTACTCTCTAAGCTGTAATCAAAGTGGACAATGTTTTTCAAGCGTTTAGAGTAATGGGCTTTCCATAAGTAAAGCTCAACATCTTGTGCCAGGATTTTTGCGACCTGAGAACAACTAGTAGATAACGCTTCTTAAATCCTGTCCTATCGAATGTATCCTTTACTATTGTTTGGCCACCCAGATGGATAACTTACTCCCAAGTACACAGGAAATACTATACAAAAATAAAGAAACTTCACAAGGATGGGGAGACTTCACAGGAAGGCTTTTTTTTTTTCCCTCTCACCTGGTGTCGTCCCATTCTGGGCTGAGCCCGGTCAAAGAGCCCCGGGACTCGGAGACAAACTTGTAAACGACTAATAAACAGTCTCGACACAGCTGCACCAGCCTGCGGCAGCATTGCAGCTCCTGAGGCGAAACCACCTCACTGCTCTTAGTGAAGATGCTCTCCCATGATGAACTAGAAGGCAAAAGACAAATAAACAAACACAGTTCAGTTAACAGTTATGTCACACTCACCAGGATTTTGACTGCTTTTTTTTTTTTCATAGTACGGTATTGTGTACTATTATAGTATTGGTCACAGTGGAGCATGTGACTAGCATGTCAGTCAAAACCTTCTGGGTTGAATCTCAGCTCATACCGTTTGGTGTGGACTTTGCATGTTTGCCTTGTGCTTGCATGGATTTTCTCAGGAGACTCCAGCTTCCCCCTACATTTGCAAAAGCATGCATGTTAGCTTAACTGAAAGGAATTTGATTGTTTGGCTACAAAATGGGTCACCAACATAGTGCCCATTGGGAACAGGTAGCCCCCACGGACTACATGAGGAGCCCGCGGGCCTTTTCTTTCTGTGACAGCATCACTGAATCCCAGTGCAAAAGGCTAGGTTGCTTGGATGGGTTTGGTGCGGAAGAACAGAAGGAAACACACTGAGATGAACTGGAATGGAGATTGTGATTCCCAGAGACACATTTATCCATCTCACCCAGTCTTCCCAGAAGAGTGAATTTGTATAGTTGGAAAGGGAGGCCTAACTACCCAAATCCTATTTCACTTCCTATTGGTGTAATGGGCAGCTATCCCAATACCTTTGTCCAAATTGAGTTTTTCGAATATTTAATTTCATGTGTGTTGTCCATCCATCCAGTCATCCATTTTCTATACCGCTTATCCTGTTCAGGGTCATGAGATGCTGGAGCCTATCCCAGCTGACTTCCGGCAAAAGGCAGATTACACCCGGAACTGGTCGACAGTCAGTCACAGGCCACTGGCGTGTGTTGTATCAATGTGAATATACACATTCCTTCTGTCACACAGATGTGCAGGAAGACAGACAGACAGAGGAAGGCTGAAACAAATCCGAGTACAGTTAACCCCCTTTAAACCCTGGACATACCCCTGACTGAGAGAGAGCTTCAACAATGGAGCTACACAACCCTGGGTGGTGCGTTTGATGTCAACCCTCTTTCACTCCTTAGGGGGGTGGGAGCTGCATCCTCTCAAAGCCTTCAAAACTGTTCCATTCCCCACCTCTTAAACATTTTCAAAGCCTGTTGAATGCATCGCCCACAGTGCAGCTGGGCTGTTTGATAGTTGTTAAGTCCCTTAGATGAAGTATCAAACAACAGCCAGAGAAGAGTGGGGTGGATGGATTGCATTTGGATTTGGAACAGGCTTTTGCGTTGGTCTTCTTTATCGTAGCTGTGTGACACCAGGGCCCCCTGGTGGGTTCATCCATGTTGGGGCCTGACCCGCTGTTAGGAGATGCTGCATCGACAATATGCAAGCAAGCTAGCTGGATCAACCAGAGCATGCTGTGCTCACACAAAAGCTCCATGAGGTGCAGCTGCTGGTGGTAGATGAAGCTAAACTAATCCTAGAGGGCCGCTGTCTTCAAACATTTTTTTTATGACGTCTCAATCCTAATGACAGCATCAGCTTTTTGAATTATCTTGCTACCTTCCTTTCTCTTCCCAAATTATGCCTGGCAAGGTGCACAAGGAGAAACAGTGGGTAATACATTTTAATTGAAAACTAAACTAACTAAAAAAAAATAAAAAAAACTACTTCATGCTCCATACGATATTACACTAACGACTAAAGGGCCATTTACATGAAACCTTTTTAATTTTTTTTTTTTTTTTTTTTAAACTGAAAACCAGTACTGTTTTGGTTGTCCATTTACACACCCCCATCAGTCTGACAATTCATCCATCCATCCATCCATCCATCCATTTTCAACACCGCGTATCCTGGTTAGGGTCGTTGGAGCCTATCCCAGCTGACTTCGGGCGAAAGGCGGACTATACCCTGAACTGGTCGCCAGTCAGTCACAGGGCACATATAAACACGCACAACCTTTCACACTCACATTCACACCGTCACTGAGTGGGAACTGATTCCACGCTCTGACAATTCAAACATTTGATAATGGTTTTCATTGTGGAAACAACACCATTGCAGTATTGTTTCCGTGTAAATCGTCATCTGTAGAAAAGGAGCAAATGCACGTGTGGTGTTTAATGCAGGCATAAATGAGCAGGCACAATTAAAACAACCATGATGGACCACCGTATTGTTTCTAACACTTCTACATTACAGTTTACTTTACTGTATTGAACCCCAGTCCCCAGAACTGTGAGGCAGATGTGCTAACCAGTCATCCACCGTGCTGGCTTACTATTCTATAGAATCATTAAACACACGGGCAAATATTTCAAGTCTTTTTATCTTTTACTTTTTATGATTATAGCCAACAGCTAATAAACACCCCAAATTCAGTATCTCATAAAATGAGAATATGTGTAAAAATTCAACACTAAACTACTGGTGTCGCACTCCAATCAACTAACTACTTGAAACACAAACAAAGGCTTCCTGAGCCTCAAAATGGTCTCAATTCTGGTCCATTCGCCTCCAAAATCATTGGGAAGACTGCGGACTTGACTGTTGTCCAGAAGACAGTCATTAAAACTCTCCAACAAGGAAGGCAAGCCACAAAAGGTAATTACTCAAGAGACTGGCTGTACTCAGGATAATCACAGTCTTAAGAGGAACCCATTCCAAAATTTGAGGGAACTTCACAAGGAGTGGATTGAGGCTAGAGTCGGTACATCAAGGGCAACTGTGCATAGATGTATCAAGGAATTTGCCTGGTGTCAAGACAGTCATGAACCTGAGACGTCGGAAGCATCTTTCTTGGGATAAGGACAAAGAAAATGCTGAATGTTCATGAAGTGTGTATGACGGTTTCTGTAGTGTGTGTGAGAGCGGGGGTTGGAGGGGTGACAACCTGTGTGCTTGAGAGCATTTCAGTTGTGTGTATGAGAGCAATTTCAGTAGTGCATGTGAGGGGTAATCCTACATTACTGTGTGTCCCTGACGCCCCCTCATAAACTATTGTCGTGGCAATATATATTACAGCATTTTTTAAGTCGATTTTGCAGGTGCATTTTAGTTTGAATTGTTGTGACATAATTTGTATGCTTACCTGTAACCTCTTGGAAAAACTCAAAAGAAAAACAGTTTTTACAAAATTGGTGATACGTAAACATACCTCAAGTTACACTCTTTGAGAACCCAGTGTCAAACTAAATGGATCCCGTGAACTATCCTTGTCATGTCACAATGAGTTGTTTTGACACCAGCATATCATGTGTTTAGAAGAGCTAATGTGATGGCAAACTGCTACTGTGTCTACTTTATGAGTGAATGTATCTTATTTCCCCACTGCACACACAAAGGACACAAACCTGTGAGTTGTCCTTGCAGTGACTCACACATCGCTTTGTCACATCAAAAAAGTATGATTCAATTATATTTTAGGAAAAACCTCAGTTGGCCATCAAAGTCTCCAATAACAAGTTCAAGCAAAAGCAGTAAAAGGCCAGCAATCACTTTCTGCGTCGAACACTGGCTTTTTTTTCCTCGCTCTCACCTGTGAAAGTGTGCTGAGCAACAGTGCAGATTGGCGACCTTGTTCTGTACTCTGTCTCCGCAGAGTTCCATGTTTGTTTCATTGCCAGAAAGTTTTAGAAGAATAGACTGCAGTAGGGTTTGATCAGGTTTGTCAGTCACTTTCTACAAGCTTGGGTTGCTTCCATAAACAATTTGAAAACAAATTAAAATCAAATCATGTGAGTGTGTTTTATATTTATATATATATATATATATATATATATTTTTTCTGCTCAGGGAGGACAGAAATATATATTTATATATATATATAATGGTGTATATATTTTATATATATATATATATATATATATATATATATATATATATATATACACACACACACATCTACATGTATATATAGTCAAGATACGACTGTAGTGACGTCACAAACTTACCCAGAGTTAGAGAAGCAGTTCCAGAGGCCCTGGCCGTGACTCCAGAGTAGTCGGTTGAAGACACGGTTAAAGAGGCGGTACAGGTGGAGGCTTTCCAAATCTGGCTCTTTCCAGATCCGCTGTAGCGCTGAGCGCACATTGGTCCTCACAATGTCCAAAACCTGCGAGGGGAAAAAGGGTAAGAGGAAAGAAAGGAAGACTTTGAGAATGTTTTTTTCCCCATATAAACTTACAAATGACTAGAGGTAAAGGTAATCTTTTCAAAATGTACAGATATTCCACACACACACACACGTTTGAGTTGCATATTCAATGAGACATCTTTGCATGCATGTTAGCGCTTGGTCACACAACATGTCTGCTGTGTGTGCGTGTGAGTGTGTGTGTGTGTGTGTGTGCATGCGTGCGTGCGTGTATAAACTCTATGTGTGTAATCTGTGGAGGTGAATGGAGAAAAAGTACCGCATGGGGCAGCCACTGGTGAACATTGGCTAGAACTAATTGCTGTAATGGCGTCAATCTTTGACAGAATGTGTCAAAATGTGAGTGCACTTGGGCCAGCCTTCCATCATCCCATCTAACTACACCTTTTCTTGTTGTTCACTCTTTCTTCCCTTTTTTTACAATCCTATCACAGAGCTGTGCGGTGGCTTTTTGGACTTTTGATTCCTTGCTCCTCATTACTGACGCGCCTGTCAGATTGTACGTGCGTGCATGTGTGTTTGTGACACGATGAGACAAGATTTGCCTTCAGCAACACGAGGCGAGCCAGACATGCATACACGCTGTCAGACAAACTGATAGATGAGTACACACACACACACACACACACACACATACACACACACACACGTTTTGGTATGGTAATCAGATGGCAGAGCGGTGGGCGCTTCATTCCTGACCTCTGACTGCTTCTTATTAGGCTGCTCCACTCCACTCAAACATCAGCGTCACCGCAAAGCCAAGCACAGTGGGAGAGAATGTGGCGTCTGAGAGATGGCATCATTAGGGGCACGCTTACTGGGTGTCATTTCAAAGTTGCCCCCGCTTCTAGTTTGTTTACATCGTCTTTCAGTTTTGAATCTCTTAGTGGCGAGGTAATGAGCCTTAGTTTGCCTGAGCTTTCATCCTCTCAAATGATTGTAAATGCAAGTTCTATGACATAAATATAAAATAAAATAAATACTGGTGGAACGGTGGATAGCACATCTGGGTCACAGTTCTGAGGACCCGGGTTCAAATCCGGCCTTGCCTGTGTGGAGTTTGCATGTTCTTCCCGTGCCTGCGTGGGTTTTCTCCAGGTACTCCGCTTTCCTCCCACATCCCAAAAACATGCATGCTAGGTTAATTGAAACCTCTAAATTGCCCGTAGGTGTGAATTTGAGTGTGAATGGTTGTTTGTTTTTATGTGCCCTGTGATTGGCTGGCCACCAGTTCAGGGTGTGCCCTGCCACTCGCCCAGAGTCAGCTGGGGAAGCATGCCAGTGACCCTAGTAAAGGTATAGAAAATGGATGGATGGAAATAAATACTATGGATGGAAATAAATACTATTAAAAGTACATCATTCAACCTCAACATTGGACTTTTACAGTGTAGAATCATACCTCTCACTTTCTGGACATTTTGGTTATACAAAGTCCAATAATGATCCCTTGGCTTGACATTATTTTATTAAATTCTAGATTGTACCCTTATGACATAAAGACACGCCTAGATAAATGCCCTACTTCTGTAAATTTAAACATATGTTGTTGACCCATTAGGCATTAGCTCTCTTTTTTAGCGTTAATATTAGGGATTTAATGATAGTCACAATATCGAGATATCGCAAAATTAAAAGTGCCTTGATATCGTTGTCGTCTTGTCACGGTATAAAATGAGCCTTGTGTTTTAAATTTAGTTTTGGTCCAGCTATACGAAGCCACGCCGCTTAGCCAGGCTGCTAGTTTGCTTCACTTCCTCATTTGATACACCCGAATGGTAGCGTAACCCATGTGACCATTTGTGTACGTCACAAGAAATACACTGATTGGGTGACTGTCCCATGTGACCGAAAGGCTGCGTTGGGAGTCATCGAATCAGTCTTGTACTCATCCATCGCAGTCTGGTTTGGTGCTGCCAAAAAAAAGGACAAACTCCAACTGCAAGGGACAATCGGGACTGCCAAAAAAAAAATCGTTGGTACCCCCCTACCCACCCTTTAAGACTTTCACGCTGCCAGAACTAAGACAAGAGCATGCAAAATCCTTTTGGACCATCCACATCCTGGTCACCACTTGTTCCAGGTCCTTCCCTCAGGTAGGCGCTATCGAACAGTGCAAACTAAAACGAGCAGACATACCAACAGCTTCTTCCCTCTTGCCATTAACTTCCTAAACACAACGATATTAGATCTTGATAACTGGAATTTTTTTATTTCCAGTTATGCAATGTCTTACAAAAGACCTGGAGTCAATACGATCATCCTTTTCTCTGCAAAGGGAAATTAAAATGATGATACTGTGTACATAAAATTATATTGTATCTGCTTACCTTCCGTTGTTTAGTCGAGTCCAACTTTACAAGCCAATAGGAGGCTACCTTTGGTTTATGGTATTTCCAGTTGTCAAGGATCTGTGGACAAAATTAAAAAAAATGTTTTACCATAACTTTAACCATGGACCATAATCCCCCCCCCATCCCTTTTCTGAGCCGCTTCTCCTCACTAGGGTCGCGGGCGTGCTGGAGCCTATCCCAGCTGTCATCGGGCAGGAGGCGGGGTACACCCTGAACTGGTTGCCAGCCAATCGCAGGGCACATACAAACAAACAACCATTCGCACTCGCATTCACACCTACGGGCAATTTAGAGTCTCCAATTAATGCATGTTTTTTGGGATGTGGGAGGAAACCGGAGTGCCCGGAGAATACCCACGCAGGCACGGGGAGAACATGCAAACTCCACACAGGCGGGGCCGGGGATTGAACCCCGGTCCTCAGAACTGTGAGGCTGACGCTTTAACCAGTCATCCACCGTGCCGCCTGGACCATAATTATTAATACAATTATTTTCTCACACTATCAGTAGTATTTAAAGATCAGTAAAATATTTACACACCTTTCATGGGTTTTATGCGATGGAAGCCCAAATTATGTAAAAATAAACAAATAAATTATTGAAATTGTTTAAATGATGGGCCCTGAATCTATAATCAATGAAAGTTAAACTTTTTGGATGGAATTATGGAACTAAATAAACTTTTTCATGATTTTCAAATTTTTTGTATATGATATGAAGTTAAACAGTATTTTTGCTTGATCTGTTTCCTCTCAGTGAAAACTGTTTGTGCCTGCACATTTGTCACAGTTATTATAATATATACACAAATAACCCTTAATTAAAGCATACAAAATGCACTTGATGCAGTCCACCTTTCAGAGGTTGCAACTGCAACAAAAAGCCAATTTTTAATATAATAAAAGAGGCAATTAGTCCAATGTGCACACGACATTAGCGCAATATGCTCTTCACTTGACCACGGCAAATGCCAAAGATTGTTTAAATTCTAACTGAAGGTGTGTTCTGTCCTGAGGGGGAACACCAAGCCTTACACGTGAAGGTGCTCACCTTGCCTTTCTCCAGTTCTCATTAGTGCTTGTTAGCATTCCAGGTGTAGTGTTAATTGTCTGACAACCCACGTATCACAAACACACACACAGACAGACACACACACAAATTTTGTTTCATTGTGCGGGGGGGGGGGGGGGGGGGGGGTTGTATGGGCTTATCCTATCGTGTGGTTTAGGCCTACTGCGTGCCCATTAATACTAGAAATATTAAGAGCGCTCAGGAGAGTGCAGAAAATGGTCGGTTGTGTTCAATTCTTCCCTTTTTGCCTAGGAAACGTTTATTAGTCGACGGCCACGTAAAATGTCAAATATTATTAATTATTGTCAAAATAATCCCCATTCACAATATGTAATAATATGAATACTACTCCAAGTTTGCAATACCTGTTTTCTTTGGTTGCACCTGAAATAAAATTTTGAATACCCTTCCTTGGTGTATTTATAGAATTAAACGTAGGTGATCAGCTCCTTTGGATGCAGACTGTTAGGGTAAATGTACACTGATGGAGAAGTGTCAGATGTACAAAAGCAACAAAAGTCCTGTGGTCCAGTAATGTTTTGGTTGTCTGGTACTCAAGCCTGTCCAGGCTGAAAATCTTCTATGTATACTTGTACATATTTTCATATGTTTCGGATTTTAGGCTCCAAAATGCTGGTAAAATATTGGTGAAATCAAAAGACAGAAGAATGCCGGACTCTCTTCAAACCTGACTAATAAAGTACCAGCAAAATAATTCAGTCAACTGATCAAATTGTTAAAAAAAAGTATAAAAATAAATTTATTATTAAGGTTATTTTTATACTCTCCCCCCCACCCCCCTTAATAACCCTAATCTTAATTCTAGTTGTATTGCTCATAATATTGTTGAAATCACCACAGTTGTTTTCCACTTCTCATTATTCTAAAAACTGTACTTTGGAAGCAGATACTGAGGACAAATGTCAGAGTATTCTGAGCTCAGTTGTAGAATAGTGAATAGCAGAGGTGGGACCAAGTCATTGCTTTGCAAGTCACAAGTAAACCTCAAGTCTTTACACTCAAGTGCTGTGTCACGTCCCAAACTGAGACAAGCAAGTCCCACACTTTGAGTTTTGAGTCCTTTCAGGTCATTTAAACAACAAAGGAATAAAACATTTTAATGCATATAATTTTTATATATTTAAATTGGAATGTAGGGGGGCGCAGGTTTGCCTAACAGCCAAATCCCCGCCACCCAAAACCTATCGTCCCCAAGAGATGGGTGTAAGTGGTGCATTAAAAGACACATGGGGATGAGTGTGTGTGATGCATTAAAATCCGGGGGGGGGGGGCAGGAAGGGCAGGGCCCCCGGAATGGGAAACAGCACAGACGTTCTGAAACCCGGTCCGACACCCGCACCCTCCCGACCCCATACCTTTCCCCAGGAAGCCCTGGCCCAGTTAACTTTATCAAAAGCTTTCTCTGCGTCAAGTGACATGATGATTGCATTTAGATTTTTACGCTTTGACATGCTTATTACATTTCTGACATTATTTGTGGAATTTTTACCTTTAATGAAACCTGTCTGGTCATCATGGATTATCGACAGAAGTACCTTTTCAAGTCTCCTGCGTGGGTTTTTGTGATAATCTTGATATCTAGATTAATCAGTGATAAGGGCCCACTCTCCTGGCCAGGACGAAAACCACACTGCTCCTCCTGAATCTGAGATTCAACTTCCCGACGGACCCTCTTCTCCAGCACCCCTGAATAGACCTTACCAGGGAGGCTGAGGAGTGTGATCCCCCTGTAGTTGGAACACACCCTCCGGTCCCTCTTCTTAAAAAGGGGGACCACCACCCCAGTCTACCAATCCAGAGGCACTGATGTTCGTCATGGACAATCCGTGCTGAGCACAGAAGTCCAATAACCGAACACCGCTCGGGTTCTGATCAAGGGGGCCGTTCCTCCCAATCATGCCCTTCCAGGTCTCACTGTCATTGCATTGCCCACGTGAGCATTGAAGTCCCCCAGTAGAACGATGGAGTCCGCAGCGGGAGCGCTCTCCAGCACCTCCTCCAAGGACTCCAAAAAGGGTGGGTACGCTGAACTGCTGCCTGGTGCATAGGCACAAACAACAGTCAGGACCTGTCCCCCCACCCGAAGGCAGAAGGAGGCTACCTTCTCGTCCACCGGGGTCAACCCCAACGTACAGGCGCCTAGCCGGGGGGCAATAAGTATACCCACACTGGCTCGGCGCCTCTTACCGTGGGCAACTCCAGAGTGGAAGAGAGTCCAACCCCTCTTGAGAGGACTGGTACCAGAGCCCAAGCTATGTGTGGAGGCGAGTCCGACTATATCTAGTCGGAACTTCTCGACCTCACACACCAGCTCGGGCTCCTGCCAGAGGTGACATTCCACATCCCTAGAGCCAGCTTCTGTAGCCGGGGATCGGATCGCCAAGGTCCCTGCCTCTGGCCACCGCCCAGCTCGCACTGCACCTGACCCCTATGGCCCCTCCCACAGGTGGTGAGCCCATCGGATGCTCACAACCTTTGGATTTCACAAATACCTTTTGCTGAAAGTGTTCAAACTTTGCAATGATGGGACGTGGTCGGTTTCCTGTACGAGGGCCTCCCAATCAATGAACACGGTGAAAGGTAATCTTGTCGACTGTATCCTTTTAATCTGCGACTCAGGATATTCCGGAGCATTTTCTGGAATGCCGGAGAAAATGAGATTGTCGCGCATGCTTCGTGATTGAATGTCCAGCGTAGTTTCTTTCATGATTTTATATTCCAGTCTAAGAGTTTGTAGTTCTGGTGACACTGACATCATGTTTGACTGAAGCGCAGTATTGTCTAATCTTAGCTCTTGGACCCGTTGTTGCATGAACTTTCTGAGTTCGGTGATCTCTTGGCGAAGCAAGTCAAGTGTAATTGACAATTTATCGATTGAGAGGCTCTCTGCGAGTTACCACTGCTAGCGAAGCTGATGTAGGAAAAGAGAAAAGAACAAAGCAACCATCCCCCGCTGAAAAAGGAAAAAAGACTTGTGAAAAGAGAAATTTTGTCTTGTAATAGCTGCTTTTCCAAGTCTATGCAAGGGGCGCCGCCATGTTTTTCGTTTTAGGAAATCACGTAATCTCATGGTTGTCACAGCATGCTCATCCCGTCACAGCCCTCTGCTCACCCCTCTGCTAGTGAGGCAATTTCAAACAAATACAAATAAATAAAACACAAATATAAATAGATTTCAGTTTAAACTTGGCATTTCTTGTGAGTATAATAAAGATGGCATTAATTAAAAAAAAGAGGAACATAAGTTTGTCATCTTGTTATAAAGGCACAATTTTATCCAACTCTGGTATCTAAACCAGAACACTAGAGGGCACTGTGTAAAAATATTACATCAAGAAGAGGCAAAGAAGAAGAAAAGGACACGAAGAAGCGTGTAGCTTCATGTTGAATAGATGCTAGCTGTGTGCTGATCTGTCAATAAAGTGAAGAAAAAAAGAAATACAAGACTGATTCTTGAGAACTCTATACTAACCAGACTGTAATGTACAGGAAGCCCAGACAGCGAACAGCCGGCGCGCCGTATAACTATTTGTGTGATCGTTCACAAAGCTAGATGCTAATGTTAAAAAAAACAAGCATACGTTACGTCAAAGCCGCGCAATTTTCACAATGCAATTTGGATTTTTTGGGGAAATAATTCATCCTTATTGTTATGTTAATTGTCGTCGTTTCTGTGTATGTTACCAGTACTTCGAAGAATGTGTACCTTATGTAACGGCCACATTCATTGTTGATGATGTCCAAAAAAAAACAGTACTTTAGCGAGCCGGCACGGTGAACGACTGGTTAGCACATCTGCCTCACAGTTCTGAGGACCGCAGGTTCAAATCCCAGCCCCGCCTGTGTGGAGTTTGCATGTTCTCCCCGTGCCTGCGTGGGGTTTCTCCGGGCACTCCGGTTTCCTCCCATATCCCAAAAACATCCGTGGTAGGTTGAATGAAGTTTTTAAATTGCTCGTAGGTGTGAATGTGACTGCGAATGGTTGTTTGTTTCTATGTGCCCTGCGATTGGCTGGCGACCGGTTCAGGGTGTACCCCGCTTCCTGCCCGAAGATAGCTGGGATAGGCTCCAGCGGCCTGCGACCCTGGTGAGGATAAGCGGTGGAGAGAATGGATGGATGGATTACTTTAGCTCGTGTCATAAAGAGTGACCTTCTGGTCAATTACTGTACTTGAGCGCGCCCAACAGTCCGTTAACCGTTAAAAAAAAATCAAGCTCTAATTAAGCTTAGTATGGTGGGACACTTCCACCTGAGTGATATCTGTTGAGAGATTCAACTTAATGGTTACATCATTCTGAATTTCCTGTAATAAAATGATCTTTGGCATGTTGAGCTACTGAGAGAGCTGCGCGGTTGTTTCTCAGTACTTAATAAAAGTGGCAAGTCAGTGGGCTTGAGTCTGAGTGAAGTCACGAGTCGTTGGTGTTGAAGTAGTCCAAGTCGAGTTGCACGTCTTGTGACATAATGTCGTCTAAAGTCATCAAATTCATGAATCGAGTCCAAGTCATGTGACTCAAGTCCATACCTCTGATGAACAGTGGTCAATAATGTATCTTTCCAGTCCTGTAGATGGTAATAATACGTATAACAAAGTTGTTGACAACTGAAGGGAATTAAATGGTCCTCCGAGGGTCAGATTTACAATGATAAATTGTTCATTATTCTTCTGTCAATAAACTAAATACATTTTGTCGTTTCTTTCTTCACCCATGACAGAAGCCAAGAACAAAGTTTCATGGCAATCATTTAAAGAAGTCATATGAGGGAAAATCTACCTTTTAATTGCTCATGTACAAATATGAAGTGTCTGCCAACCCATCTAGTGTGATATCACATAACCAAGCAAATCCGAGTTGCCTACTTCAGAAAAATGTGTGTATCATGCTGGTCAGAATTTAGAATTTTTGAAATGACATAATACTGCCCCATACCAAGTTTCTCCAGCCATGACGAGGCAGCTCTGCTAGGTGGAGATATGCAATTTTTAAGCAACTATCTAGAAGTACTGTCATGTCATTTGGATGACAGAACCCCCAGTTTCTACCGATGCGGTGTCATCAGTAGGTCAATGAGGAGAGGAGCTTTGAGTTTTGAGAAAAGCACAATAAAACGGAAAGCCAATTAACCAGTCCTTTTAACAGTGGACATTAAGTGACCTGTAAATCTTTATTCTTTTAATATTTTGACCACAAAATGTCAGAGACCTTTTATTAAGACACGTGGAACCTGTTTTATACTATGTA
Organism: Phycodurus eques; assembly: GCF_024500275.1. Lineage (NCBI taxonomy): Eukaryota > Metazoa > Chordata > Actinopteri > Syngnathiformes > Syngnathidae > Phycodurus > Phycodurus eques. The sequence continues at coordinate 11,141,882 of NC_084532.1, read as the reverse complement.
TTATGAAAAAATACAGTCCCTTTTATACAGATTTTGAGTTAAGCTAGTTGAAAAAAACAACACAAAACACTATTCTCTTACACGTTGGGTAATAAACTAAATTGTGACTAACTATACTAATCAATCACTGATGGTGTACTGCTTCACTCGTCTGACTTCTGTGCAGGCGGTGTGGGATCCCTTCCCACTCAGTGAATGGGAGTAAGAATGAAAGCAAATGAACAAAAAAGCCTATTCATTTGTAAGTGATATCTGACACAAAACAACCAAACTAGTTAAGTTCTTTTTTAGAGCTTTTAAATTGTATTTAAATAATATAAGAAAGTTACTTTTTAGAGCGTAATCATCTTACTGTTCTGCTGTTTATCAGAAGAACAATCATACTGTAACGTAATGTACAACCCCTATTCCAATGACGTTGGGAGTTGTGTTCAACATAAATAAAAACAGAATACAATGATTTGCAAATCATCCATCCATCCATTTTCTGAGCCGCTTCTCCTCACTAGGGTCGCGGGCGTGTTGGAGCCTATCCCAGCTATCATCGGGCAGGAGGCGGGGTACACCCTGAACTGGTTGCCAGCCAATCGCAGGGCACATATAAACAAACAACCATTCGCACTCACATTCACACCTACGGGCAATTTAGAGTTGTCAATTAACCTAGCATGCATGTTTTTTGGGATGTGGGAGGAAACCTGGAGTGCCCGGAGAAAACCCACGGAGAAAACCCACCAGAACAAGCAAACTCCACACAGGCAGGGCCAGGGATTGAGCCTCGGTCCTCAGAACTGTGAGGCAGTCGCTCACCGTGCCACCGATCTGCAAATCATTTTCAACCTATATTTAATTGAATACACTACAAAGACTATAATGTTCAAACTGATAAACTTGATTGTTTTTAGCAAATAATCATTAACTTAGAATTTTATGGCCCTCAAGAGCAACACAACTAGAATTAAGATTAGGGTTATCAAGGTTATTAAGGTTAATTTTATAGTTTTTTTTTATTTTTTTATTTTTTTTAACAATTTGAGCAGTTGACTGCATTGTTTTGCTGCTACTTTATTAGTCAGGGTTGAAGAGAGTCCGGCATCCGTCTGTCTTTTGAGCACAATTGAGGACTTTGGTGCTGAGCGGACAGCTGGTTCTAAGGACAGCCACGGCTTTTAAAAGGATCTGAGTTAGAAAATTAGACACATGGGTGCTTTCATCGGACTACCAGGCATATTCATTGGACTGAGGTGTTGTTGCTTCTCTTGCAAGTTCAAGGTGAAACACTGCCTTGAATGTGTGACAAAAAGAGCACATGATTGTGTCTAGACTCTGTCACTCCTTCTATGCTTTATTTCTTACGATCTCCAATATCAGAATAAAAATATGAGTGCAAGAAAAGTGTAGGAATAAGTAAAAATTGTAAGAAAGTTCACTGTCATAGCAGCATTTTTCAGAAGTTACATTGGATAAACCCTGAGATGACACAAAAAAAATCTAAGAGACTGATTAATTAATAGAAAGGAACAGCATAGAATAGCGAGGGGCTGCAAACATTTTGTCACTGGGGTCCTGTGAAAAACAATGGGAGCTTGGCCTAGAGAGGACATGCTTTTGTGTGGGTAAGAGACGGGTTATACCTAGTTAGGCTACATTAGTTACCGCATCTGACCACAGAGGGGTCTTTGGGAGAATAAGTGGATCTCACATTTTTACCTCTTCTTCACTCGTACTGTAAATACTTCCCTGTGTTTCCATCTTGTCTCCGTAATATAGTAAAGTAGAAATAGGGAATGAGCCCTGCTGCAAATATAATATGATTTAAACTGTAAATATACAATACATCAAACACTTTAATATCAGTTTAGTTTTGCATTTTAGCAATAAGAAAACAGAAGTTATGGTGTTCGGTCCTTGTAAATCCCCCCATTGACACACTACTAAAAGCCAACAGTCTCGAACTTGGGTTTTAAACTGGACAGTGATTTTAAACTGGATCTGCAAATTGGTGCGGTTGTCTAGGCCTGCTTTTTTTTTTACCTTAGGCAGCTAGCGCAAGTAAAGCCTCTTCTTTCACAACAGCACTTTGAAACAGTAATCCATGCCTTTGTTACATCTCGGCTGGATTACTCTAATGCACTTTATTTTGGAGTCATCCAGTCCTCCCTCAGACATCTGCAGTTGGCTCAGAATGCTGCTGCTTGTCTCCTAACTGGAGCACGTAGAAGGGAGCACATAACACCAATTCTGGCCTCCCTTCACTGGCTTCCTGTGCATTTTAGAGTCTATTTTAAGATTATTTTACTTGTTTTTAAATCTTTAAATTGTCTCCCCTCACCTTACGTCTATGAGCTGCTCCACCCCTACACTCCTGTACGTTGCCGTAGGTCAGCCCACCAGACGCTCCTGGAGGTGCCAAGGACGAAACAGAGGCTCAGAGGGGATAGAGCTTTTTCCTTTGCCGGTTCATCGCTGTAGAATAAGTTCCCCCTAAATATTAGGCAAGCTCCCTTACTGTCCATCTTTAAAACTCGTGTTAATACCCATTTTTATTATTTGGCTTTCAACTCACCATGAGACGCTGCACTGTTTTATTGTTTTGAATGTCCCTCACCCCCCACCACAACGCCTATTTTTAATTGAACATTATGTTCGAGGGCGCATCACGTCGCGTCAGCTGGTCTCTGCATTTGCCGGGCCATGGCATTCTGTAGTTCCGCCTCATCAGCACATACACAATGAATGGGAAAGTCGACGGCGTGCTGCACATTGCCAAGTACGGTGTGAAAAGGCCTTTACAGTTGTACTAGTAAAGATATACACGTAGATGTAGCCTACCCACCTCATCCAACACTGCCTCAGCCTCCTCCTCCGTTTTTCCGGGAAATCGGATCCTCATGACTGTGAGCGCAGTCAACGTCTGACGTATAAGCTCTGCTTCCTGCTCTTTACTCCTCAGGTTAATTAGTGGATCACCCTGAACAAATGTCCAATAAGAAAAAAGAATAGGATAACCAACTTTAAGTGTTCCTATATAACTGCTAACAAGTATTTAATGGAATTGTACATGATAATATACGCATACAGTGGCTGTCTTTGGTGTGATTTCAGTTGTATTCATTTTTTTTCTTGTACTCAGTCAAGTCACCCACTGTTGATTTATTGTAAATAATGCATGTTGAAGGCACTTTACACTGGCTAGAGTGCAGTCTTTGCGATTTGATTATTAGTTCCACAGCTGAGAAATTAATGAGAACATTTGAACTATGAGTCTTATTGTTTCAGAACAGTGTTGTATAGCTTTCAAAAGACTACAAATTACATGTTGTATCTCAAGATGCATGTATGCAAGGCGGTGGCTTTTTAAAGTTACCAGGGCACTTGTTTAGCAGGTAGGAGAATGGAGGAGGCAGGCGTTAAATGACAGGTGGCAACATAATAGACATTGTCATTGAGTACAGTTGTAAGAACCGGTATGACAAAAAAAAGTTGTAAAGAAGAGAAAATCATGTGTTTGCATGTGTGTGTGTTTGTGATCTTACAATGTTGGAGTGAATTGTGCCCAGGCTGTTGCTGTGAGGCACACGATGGGCAGAGCCACTGCGGCTTAACGAATGAGAGCGTAGTGTCGCAGAGCTCGGCCGTACGGGGGTAGTCACAACCAGAACATTAGGAGAGGGCCTAGTGAACGGCGCTCGCGCTTCGTTGGGTGACGAGAGAGAAGCGATGGAGCGAGGGCAGGAGATGGAGCGTCTGATTCGGCCGGAGAGAGTCGGAGAAGCAGAAGAGCCCGAACTGGTTTTGATTGGCTTGACTGCTGGTTTCCAATGCATCCGACCTGTGGAGAAACAGAGCGGGGGGGGAAAGGAGATTCAAGGAATTTCTTAACATGTAGTTAAGAATGGTTTTGAAGGTGATGAAGTGTCACTTTTACAGCACACAGTTAGTGGACACTAAAATTAAAAAGTAGGAACAAATCTATGATCCAAAACTGAATATCTTCTGAATCTTAATGTCAAGCACATAAAAAAAATTTATTCGCTGGGAATAGCTACCAAGTCTTGCAAAAATTGTGAAAATCTGTGCGTAACTGACACCCATCCATAAAAGTTTTTAATTGTCTAAAGCAGCGATTCTCAAACCTTTAACACCAAGTACCACCAAAAAAAATACCAAGTACCACTATCTTGACATATTAGGCAGAAGTGTTCATAAAAAACAAGGTTTTATTCCTAAAAAGAACTATATCTAATTGCATTGTAAGCCATTGTAACATTATGCACAGTTTGAACATTAACACCAAAAGTTAAAGTTAAAAAATTTATTTAGATCGTAAAAAAACAAATATTAAATGCAAATGTATTGTACCGAAAGGTTAAAGAAAACTGAACTGCACTTAAAAAATGTACTGTACTTGAAAAGTAAAAAAAAACGTCCAGCCTGTATGCATTCCTAAAAGCTTCATTTTAATGTTTTGTTGTATTTCATATTGTAAATGTAAATTTTATTGTATTTACAATATTGTATTTTATTCAGTGATTCTTTCACATAGCACTCGTGGTACAAGTACCACACTTTGTGCCTCACTGGTCTATATCACAACATGGTGGCACTTTTTTATTAGATATGGATATGGCCTGGCTAAAAAAATTATATATTTTTATAAAGCAATATTTTCGCATTGGACATGTCAGAGGTAGCGCAGAGGATAAGAGTATGCACTGAAACCGGAGGGTCACCGGTTCGTATGAGCGTACTGTCGTCATTGTGTCCCTGGGTAAGATGCTTAATCTAAATTGCCTATGAATGAATGTGGTTGGATGTTTGTTGGTGTTTAGATGGGCCATAGGTGCAGAATGGCAGCCACACGTTCACCAGATTGCCCCAGGGCAGCTGTGGTCACACAAGTTGCTTACCACCACCAGGTGAGACTATGGAGTGAATTATGTAATTGGTAAAGTGTCTAGAAAAGTGCTAAATATGTTTTTTTATTACAACCCCAATTCCAATGAAGTTGGGACATTGTGTTAAACATAAATAAAAACAGAATATACTGATTTGCAAATCATGTTCCACCTATATTTAATTGAATACACTTCAAAGACAAGATATTTAATGTTCAAACTGATAAACTTTATTGTTTTTAGCAAATAATCATTAACTTAGAATTTTATGGCTGCAACACGTTCCAAACAAGCTGCGACAGGTGGCAAAAAAGACTGAGAAAGTTGAGGAATCCTCATCAGACACCTGTTTGGAACATCCCACAGGTGCACAGGCTAATTGGGAACAGGTGGGTGCCATGATTGGGTATAAAAGGAGAATTACTCAGTCATTCACAAGCAAAGATGGGGCGAGGTTCAAGTGAGTGAGAAAATAGTCGAACAGTTTAAGGACCATGTTCCTCAATGTACAATTGCAAGGACTTTAGGGATTTCATAATCTACGGTCCATAATATCATCCAAAGGTTCTGGGAATCTGGAAAAATCATGGCATGTAAGCAGCAAAGCCGAAAACCAACATTGAATGCCTGTGACCTTTGATCCCTCAGGCAGGCACATGGGCTCAGGAACACTTCAGAAAACCAATGTCAGTAAATACAGTTTGGCGCTACATCCGTAAGTGCAACTTGAAACTCTACTATGCAAAGCAAAAGCCATTTATCAACAACACACAGAAACGCCGCCGGCTTCTCTGGGCCCGAGCTCATCTAAGATGGACTAATGCAAAGTGGAAAAGTGTTCTGTGGTCCGACGAGTCCACATTTCAAATTGTTTTTGGAAATTGTGGCCGTCGTGTCCTCCGGGCCAAAGAGGAAAAGACCCAACCGGACTGTTATGGACGCAAAGTTCAAAAGCCAGCATCTGTGATGGTATGGGGCTGTGTTAGTGCCAATGGCACATTCTGCACGTGTTACAACAGCGTGGCTTAGTAGAAAAAGAGTGTGGGTACTAGACTGGCCTGCCTGCAGTCCAGACCTGTCTCCCATTGAAAATGTGTGGCGCTTTATGAAGCGTAAACTACGACAACGGAGACCCCGGACTGTTGAACAGCTGAAGCTGTACATCAAGCAAGAATGGGAAAGAATTCCACCTACAAAGCTTCAACAATTAGTGTCCTCAGTTCCCAAATGTTTATTGAATGTTGTTATAAGAAAAGGTTATGTAACACAGTGGTAAACATGACCCTGTCCCAGCTTGTTTGGAACGGGTTGCAGCCATAAAATTCTAAGTTAATGATTATTTGCTAAAAACAATAAAGTTTATCAGTTTGAACATTAAATGTCTTTGTAGTGTAATCAATTAAATATAGGTTGACCATGATTTGCAAATCATTGTATTCTGATTTTATTTCTGTTTAACACAACGTCCCAACTTCATTGGAATTGGTGTTGTATTATGTCTTAGGGCAGAGCAGACACTCTGTCAATAGGTGACTTCAGGAAGAGAAAAACAATCGCTGGAGGGGATATAGATCAATGAGCTCCACCGACACATTTAAGTGGCCAGTAATTTTTCATCAGTTCATTCTGTATTTAATTGGGGTATACCACTAACGTTCAATGTTGCTGTCACACACAAAGTGAGTCCTCTTCCGCATATATGACGTCACCATGCAAGACTATTTGCACCGCTTTTAAAAGGGTATGCAATAACCTGCTTCAACTGGAGAGGATTAAAGCCAGTTGTGGTGACGCCCACGCCAGCTGAAAAATCCTATTTTAAATGCGCTGGAATTGCAACAGTCCACTAAAGTACCAAAACTGGGTCTAGCCCGCCTCCTCACAGAGTGGGCAGACAGATACACGAGATCCGCAGACGTGGGGTGGATCATACGTATTTCATTCATAAACGTGAACATCTGACTTTGAATCCTCTAAATCATTGTCGAAAGCGGTTCTTTGAATCATTATTATTAGCCCATTTTATTTATTTAAATCACCCCACTGGCCAGCATGCAGCTATGGGGTTAGGGGGTGTGCATAAGCACAAACGATCAGACATGGTTGGGGATAGATTCATGAGCTCCGCAGACATATTTAAGTTGCCTGTGGTTATCACCAGCTCATACTTTATTTAATCACTTTGCCACACCAGCCAAGAAACAATGCTCCATGCATGCGAGACCATCAGTGTGCCTCACATAAAGAGAATGAATGAATTAAGCCGCTTTGACTGGCAGAGAATAAAGTCGTCTCTGTTTACGCCTACCAGCCCAGACAGACCCTTTTTTTTTTTAAATACGCCGGCTGCGCATATGTGCGAGATTACGACAACCCAGTGTAACACACCACCTTGCAGAGTTACGCCACGCGCCACACGTGATTTGTGCTAGTCAAGAAAATAGAGCCCTGAGTCACAAGTATTTTGAACAGAAAAATATAGTATCGCGCCTTAAAATTAAATCAATTTATGATCTACAAATGATTTTCACTCCATTTTCTACATGACCATAATAATACTCATAGCCTCTATTGACTCTTGAACTTTACAAATTAAAGTGACTATTTTAAACATACTTTCAGTATAAGTGGTCACCTGCTCTGTATATTTGTATAAATGTTATAGATGAAACAAACTGTACATACAGTAATTAAAGTACATAATCCATGACATTGTATGAACAATGGGATTTCACCACCTTCCCCTGCAAACGCTACTGCAGACAAGCTGTTGACTAACGTTTAATTGCACATCGCAAGGATTCCTTTTCACAGAACTGTAAGCAAAACTGGCGCAGCTGGATCAACCAAATGTCATTTAGTCACAGCAGCTCCTAAAACTACCCCACGCAACCACAATGTGTTTTATTTATTGTAGCATATGACCAAACATTAAAAGGATTGACAAGGACGGTGATCGATCAAGACTCTCTTTAATGCACATAGGATGGCTCATTGTCAACTGTAACCACGATCTGCTAAACAGTCTGCTCTCCCCCCAACACACAAGCTCCTCTTTCTTACCTCACACCCGTCCACTTGGCTTTCTCACCCAATCAGTCAGAACTCAGCCTATACACATTCACAGCCTCACAGACAGTTAGGTGCCTGACACTGCCAACAGCGACTGCGGCAAGACATGACTAGCAATTGCAGTGTTTTTTAGGATTTGTAGTAGTAGTCAGTCTATTACTAATGGCCAGTTTAGACAAAACTATGACATGCAGTGACCTTTTTAGGGTTGGTAAGATGAAACTTAGGAGTGTAAATATGTCCATGTTAATTAGCATCTCACACACACAATGAGACATACGTGAAAGCATACGCTGAACCTCTCCATCATCCTTGAAATGCCTCCAACTGGTATTGTAGCCAGCGTAATTGTCTTTGCTATAAATTTACTATGTGTGTCTGCATTACGTGTTCATGAATGGGTTGCTGCTGAAACATCCGTGCACTGGATCCCAAATGAGAGCATTATGGGTCTTAGTCATCCAGCCTTTTGATGGCTAGGTGTGGAGTGGGTATTGGCAGGGTTTCTGTCTTTATCTGTACACACATCCACTCACACACTCATTCACAGTCCAAATGTTTCACGGCTGTGTCTGCTATTTTGTTATAAACACAGTGAGCTTACGCAAGTATCCTTTTTTCACCCGACTCTGTAACTGGAGTGATTTTTTCTTCTCTTCAACAAGGTCGGCACATGGACTGTGAAAAAAGGTGCTACTTGAAATGAATGAAAGTTAACATGACATTTCGCCATAATATGTGGATGTTAGGGTTTACACGATCAGGATTTTTGGGGCCGATCACTGATCAACAGTTTAAAAAAACCATAACCGATCACCGATCCGATCACAAGATGGAGCAGTGTGTCTATTTCAATGACCTGTTCATTTACTGTATATACTTGTGTACTTAATTGCTCAAAATGTTATATTTACAATAAATAATGTATCTTTGTTCATCTATTTATGCCAGTGAGGCATAGTGATAGACAGAACAAATGAATGGTCTTCTATTAGATGTCAGGAAGTACATACAGTAATAAATGTATCCACTTTTTGTGACATTTTTGTTTGTTGGTGTGCCGTGAGATTTTTCAATTGTAAAATATGTTCCTTGGTTTGATAAAGGTTGGAAATCACTCTATTCAGGTCATGTATTCTAATCAGTCAGGTCAAACTAATATTACAACATGACAGAAACAATGCTAACTTACTGTAATTAAGTTATTGTAATTAAATTACTTCACCCACACCGAAACTTTAGAACATGAATCGACAGAACGGCAGCATGTTTACGCAGAACCGTTAGTGCTAGCACTAGCGTGCTAGGCTACATAACGTTTTGTTGCCTGCTTGCGAGCCGTATCGTATTAAAAGTATGTGAACATATTTCAAGCAAGCCTTAAATGAACATCCTCTCCTGAGCACTGGTGACCACCAACACACGTTTTTCTCCATTTTGTTCTTATAATACAGTCGGCGCGATCCACTCTTGTTGTTGTCGCCACGGTAACGAGTGTATCCGGTCGCATTGACAAGATAAAGCCCAATGATCGCAAAAAACGGAATGCGGTGGTAACGTAATACAAAATTTTATTGCAGTAGTCTGACATAGGGCAATCGTGAAAGAGCAAATTTGTCTTGTCGTCTGATCCGGGCATTACGTATTGCCTGTCTCAGACGTGTTGTCCGTTCCACACCGCCGTGTTTTTTTTTTTTTTACTAACTTTATTGGCCGTCAGATATTTACATTACTACGTAAAAGACATGCAACAAGGCTAAAAATAAATTAGCTTTTGGATTAAAATATACTGTGCACGATGGTGATGCGGAATAAATGTCTTTTGCGGAGCAGCAAATTATGACATTAAAGCCAATCAGCCGATCAGCATAAAACGCTAAATATCGGCAGATACCGATCAGCCCGATCAGATTGGTGTAAAGTCTAGGGGATGTTTGTGGCTTATCAGTCTCATACTAAAACAGGGAGCATTTCAGCATTAAGATAAGGTTGTTTGAAGGTAAAAGGGGAGTTTTTGTCCCTCAGTTTCGTCAATTCATTTTTGTCAAAATATGTGCCACTTTCTTCACCTGCGACACTCAAGAGTTGAGTTCTTGTATTCCTTCACGTTCTTCAATCACATTTGGCCTATACTGTGGATCCTCGGTTTACGAGCGATTTGCATTGTGCACGAAAAGAGAAATTACTTCAGTTCATGCACTATTTTCGGTTCACGAACAGTCTTGGTACGGACGCGCATATGGAAATATTGTAATAGCAAAACATGAAAATGGTGTTTGTGTTGTGAGATTGCTGCAACTGTACCATTATAACAACAATAAATCAAATTCGTATAGCCCTTTTCCCAACACTTAAGACGTGTTTTGTGGTCTCATGTTTCCTTGTAAATACATCCATCCATCCATTTCCTTCTGCTTGTCCGAGGTCGGGTTGCGGGAGCAGTAGCTTTAACAGGGAAGCCCAGACTTCCCTCTCCCCACCCACTTCCTCCAGCCCTTCCAAGGGGATCCCGAGGCATTCCCAGGCAAGCCGAGATACGTAGTCTCTCCAGCGTGTCCTGGGTCGTCCCCGGGTTCTCCTCCCGGTGGGACGTCCCAGGAACATCTCACCAGGGAGGCGTCCAGGAGGCATTCGAATCAAATGCCCCACCCACCTCACCTGGCTCCCCTCGAGCAGCAGCTCTACTCTGAGCCCCTCACAGATGGCCGATCTTCTCACCCTATCTCTAAGGGAGAGCCTGGACACACCTGCGGAGGAAACTCATTTCGGGCTCTTGTTCTTTCGGTCACGACCCACAGCTCGCTACCAGAGGTGAGGGTCGGAACGTAGATCAAAGGGTAAATAGAGAGCTTCGCCTTTCGGCTGAGCTCCTTCTTCACCACAACGGACCAATGCAAAGTCTGCATCACTGCAGATGCGGCACCGATCCGCCTGTCGATCTCCCATTTCATTCTTCCCTCACTCGTGAACTAGACCCCTAGATATTTGAACTTCTCCACTTGGGGCAGGATCTCATCCCTGACCTGGAGAGGGAACTCCACCCTTTTCCGACTGAGGACCATGGTCTCAGATTTGGAGGTGCTGAGAGAAATATTCTCTCTATCTCTCTCTCTGAACACCTCCAGATTTGGAGGTGTTCATTCTCATCCCAGCCGCTTCACACTCGGTTGCGAACCGCTCCAGAGAGAGTTGGAGATCACGGCTTGATGTAGCCAACAGGATCACACATCATCTACAAAAAGCAAAGATGCAATACTGAGGTCACCAAACCGGAACCCCTCTACCCCTCTACGCCTCGGCTGTCCATTCCGAACAGAATCTGTGACAAAGGACAGCCTTGGTCCAACCCTCACCAGAAACGAGTCCGACTTACTGCCGGCAATACGGACCAAACTCTGACACTGGTCGTCCAGGGACCGAATAGTCCGTATCAGGGTTTTGGCACCACATACACCCGAAGCACCTTAGTAATCAGTATAATCAAACACAGGTGGACTCCAATGAAGGTGAAGAACCATCTCAAGGATGATCAGAAGAAATGGACAGCACCTGAATTAAATATAGAAGTGTCACAGCAAAGGGTCTGAATACTTATGGCTGTGTGATATTTCAATTTTTCTTTTTTAATAAATCAGCAAAAAATTCAACAATTAAATTTTTGTCTGTCAATATGGGGTGCTGTGCGTACATTAATGATGGAAAACAATGAACTTAAATTATTTTACCAAATGGCTGCAATAGTGAAAAATTTAAGGGGGTCTGAATACTTTCCGTACCCACTGTATACTGTAGACAAACAACGATTCACACACACACCAATGGGCAATCTGCAGTACTCAGTTAACCTAACATACAGCAAATTTTTGGAACGTGGGAGGAAACCAGAGTACCTGGAGAAAACCGGCACAAGTACTTGGAGAATATGCAAACTCCACAGTTAGGTCTGAGCCAACATTCGAGCTCAGAAATTTTGTGACCATGAGGGAGACCCGCTAAGCACACTAAACGTATTGTACTGTATTTTATTATGTGCATGAGCATTTTTCTAGACAGCTAGATTCTGTGGCCAGATCACCTGACAAGGTCTTACTGCAACTTTGTGATATTTCTTTCTATTTTACCTCCAATCCAATGACATCCAAAAATGTCGGCTTGTACAAAAATATCAATGCTCAGTTTTTATTGGCACTGTCAGAGGTTCTAATTTAACAATAGCTAACAATATTGCAGCTGTATTTAGCGCAGTGGTATTTTTGCCTCAATCGTGTAGCTAAATTATGTGAGCAGATTATTTGAAACAGCATGGAAGATACTATAATACTACTAATAATATAAAAGTTACCACCACAATAATAAACATATACCGTACTTTTGTATTGGAATTTCATTAGATAAGTATAATGAGGAGTACCGTATTTTCACGACCATAAGGCGCACTTAAAAGTCTTAAATTTTCTCCAAAATGGACGGGGCGGGGCGCCTTATAATGCGGCGCGCCTTATGTGTGCACCGAGTTCCAACATCTCTAAATGTTGTTGTGTGATGAGCGCTCCGCTTGACTTTTTCTTTTGTTACTTTTTTTTGACTGCTTGACTGACTGGGAGCATTTCCTGCCGACACGCTGCTTATACAGAGGAAAAGCGGACGTGGCTGAGGACAGCATGTGGACGTAAAGGGGGAAGGGTGCGTGAAGGAGGACGCTAAAGCTACGCCCCCAGTAGGTATATAGCGCCGGGGTGTGCATTGTGCAAAACAACATCGGTTTGGCGAAGGACCCCTGAAAATGGCACCTACGAAGAGACAAGCTTAGGAAACACAGTTTAAACTGCAAGCTATCAGTTACGCGGAGGAACATGGGAATCGAGCAGCCGCGAGAGAATTCAAGATCAACGAATCCATTGTTCGCAAGTGGAGGACGCAGGAAAACGAAGCTTCGCCAAGTCAAGAAGACGAAGCTGAGTTTCCGCGGAAAAAAACCACAACAAAACACGGAAACAAGGCAAGGTGCCCCGAGTTGGACTAAGGACCCCCAAAAATGACACCTACGAAGAGACACGCTTACGAAGCACAGTTTAAACTGCAAACTATCAGTTACGCGGAGGAACATGGGAATCGAGCAGCCGCGAGAGAATTCAAGATCAACAAATCCATGGTTCGCAAGTGGAGGAAGCAGGAAAACGAGCTTCGCCAAGTCAAGAAGACGAAGTTGAGTTTCCGCGGAAAAAAAAGAAAAACAAAATGCGGAAACAAGGCGAGGTGGCCCGAGTTGGAAGCAATGGATTAATGAGCAAAGAACAGCTGGGAAAAGCGTCTCAAGTCACCATTCGACTGAGTGCAATAACTCTGGAATGTGCAACAAGTGAGGAAGCTTGCCATCATTCCGGGAGGCTTGACTAAGGAACTCCAACCGCTGGACATCCGTGTAAACAGGGCGTTCAAAGTGAAGTTGCGAATGGCGTGGAAGCGATGGATGACAGATGGTGAACCTAGTTTTACTAAGACTAGGAGGCAGCGCCGGGCGAGTTACGCCACAATTTGTGAATGGATTGTGGATGCTCAGGCTAAGGTGTCTGCTTGCACTGTTGTTCGAGCTTTCATAAAAGCCGGCATCATTTCTGAGGAGCCGCACGGCAACGAGACTAACTCCGACAATGACGAGAGGGAACCTGTCGTGTTTGATTGAGAACTTGCCCAGCTGTTCATTTCGGTTACAGAAGATGAGGACTTTGATGGATTTGTGGATGAGGATTGATCAAAAAATAACATACCTACATTGTGCGGCACGGTGGACGACTGGTTAGAGCGTCAGCCTCACAGTTCTGAGGACCCGGGTTCAATCCCCGGCCTGTGTGGAGTTTGCATGTTCTCCCCGTGCCTGCTGTGGGTTTTCTCCGGGCGCTCCGGTTTCCTCCCATGTCCCAAAAACATGCATGAATTGGAGAGCTGTGAATGTGAGTGTGATGTTGTTTGTATGTGCCCTGCAATTGGCTGGCAACCAGTTCAGGGTGTACCCCGCCTTATGCCCGATGATACCTGGGATAGGCTCCAGCACGCCCGCGACTATAGTGAGGAGAAGCGGCTCAGAAAACTGATGGATGGATGGATGACTAGATTGTTAAATACTTCAATAAAGTAGCGTGCATGCATGCTACCGTATGTTTTAAGCTGGCATGTTTTACCATGCCTGCGTCTTCTAATACCTATTCCCTATTGTCGTGAAAATACGGTACATAATATTTTCGAGTGCACATAATCACGAAAAGAAACTCCTAAAACCAATCTTTGGAGTATAAATAGTTGATGCCACACAAACACTGGCTAGTGCGTCCTAACTAAGCCTTTTTGCGTGAACTGATGACGCGTGCTCAGATAAGAGGGGAAACGTCTTTTAAGACAAACAGAACAGTCCATTTACGATCAATTAAATGCCCTCAGAATGCAATGACCTGGATGAATGAGAATATTCACAGGCATTGTATGTATGCCATAAAAAACAACCTATTGCTATACCTGAGCGTTCAGCCAAGTTCTTCTCCTTGCTTCCAAGGTCGTAAGAGACTTTCTTCTCCCTTTTTTCTCCACCTCTAGTATCCCCTTCCGCTTTTCTCCTCTCTTCCTCTTCTTCATCTGAGGATGAGCAGGAGTTTTCAGCGCTGCTGCTGCTGGTGAAGTCAGCCAGGTAGTCTGGTCGTTGACGTGGTAATGTCTGGCTGCACTCAGCCATAGTGCTCAAGGGCTGGCAGGGATGAACACATTTAGAGACATGAGTTGAACTAAAAAATATATAGTCTATAAATATGTATATGTAATGCAGTTTAAAATACAGTGCCCTGAAGGTTCCACAATAGGGAATTTTTCAACACAACACAATTTTCAACACAAATACATTGAAGTTACAGAAAAATCTAGAGTCCAGGATGATGGCAAGCAACCTCAACAAGTCTCACTTTAAGACTTTAGCATATTTTGAAAGACTTCTGCTCAGTGAACATCTAAAGCATTAGTCTGTGTTTTTTTCTTTGACTTTTTACATTTTTATGACGCTAGCACACGAGTAGCGGTAAACGATTTCCAAGATGAAAAATGAAGACCACAGAAGCAGAAATTGAATTTATTGGAAAGTGGTAAAGCAATAATCACGACTCTGTCCTGGCTGCTCAGTTAAATATGGAGAAGTGCATATTAATCATAACAGAAATATAGACTATACAACAGAAGGTCAGCTGTGTTTAGTGTTAATGTGAACAACAAGCAGTGATTTCTCTCTGCAAGTTCATTTGTATGTGAATCAAAAAATCATTAGTTGTGGATTACTGTAGCACAAAATGCATACATTTTCCTCTTCAGAACAGATGACTTAGTTGTACACATTTATGGCAGTTACAAACTATATAAATGTTTTCCTTTGAGGAAAAGGTGTTTTAAAATCTTAGGTGGACTGGGGGGTCTGTAATGAATGGTGTTTAACTAAAGAGGTTCCCTGCAATTGGCTGGCTACCAGCTCAGGATGTACCCCGCCTCTCGCCCGAAGTCAGCTGGGAGAGGTGCCACCACACCCATGAACCCTAGTGAAGATGAGTGATTCAGAAAATGGATGGATGGATAAAGAGGTTCCACTGTAGTTGAATCTAAAACACTCAAACTTGGGAAAAATAAAACATGCATTCACTCACCAATGCACAGATTTGTAGGAGAATACAGTATACCACCGCACACACACTTAAACATGTCAGAAGCCTTCAAAGTCCCATTACCATCAGTCACTTGGACCTTGTGGTGATTCAATATGTAGTCATACAAAATTATACATGCACCTTTTTAAAGCCAGTCACTGTAAATAAAAGAACACATGGTTTCAGACCCAGTTGTATACGTACCAGTTAAATTATCAATATCAATATTTTGATATCTATATCAATATCTTGCCTGTAATGTTTGACTGTTGCAACTCGGGAAATGTGAGATCAGAATTAGTGATTCCCACACCTGATGTCACAAACTAATTTTGCACCAAAAATGGGACATTCATTAAATAGAGTGTCTGTCTACCATCCTGTAAGGCGACAAATTGATTAATAAAGCATATACAGTATACATTTGTTATGCTACGATTACCATGTCAGCGCTGCCATGCCAACGGAACTAATGGGCAGGAAATTATCAGTCGGCCTTAACACACAGTCACCGCAGGCTAGTTGTGCGGGTGATTGAGGGAGGAGGACAGAGACGATAGGAGATTAACCTCATGAGGAGGCAATAAAGAGGAAGATAAGAGCATTAGGTTAATAGAGAGAGAAATTGGGAGGAAGGCCTACCGAGAGTTGAAGTGAAACTGGATGGCATTTTAGATACCTGAAGCTATTAAGAATATTATCATCCACATTAAAGAAGCAGCTAATTGTATTGTATTGTAAGTAATGCATACAAACAGGTATTACCTTGCCAGACAACTTGCACTTTGAAAAGCTTCACCTGATTTGACTGTGATTTAGGGCTGCACGATATTGGAAAAAAATTATTGCAATTTTTTTTAAACCTGCAATATACATTGAAATGTGAAAAAATACATGATAACATACTCGTGACTCGTGACAAGATTTCTGCCTAGAAGCTCCGCAAGGACCCAAAAAAAAATTTATTCTGCCCGGAACCATGTTTGCTTCGCTGGAACCAATGTTTCACATGGACATTTATTGCAGGCAGATGCAAGTGTTGGGCCACTGATAAACTTTGTAAAAAATGACAGAGGAGCATCTGTTAGTAATTTTTAAGACACTGTTAGATGTGTAATGTACATATTATACGATTTAAGAGTGAGCTGAATTTTTTTACCTAAAATCGACAGCGTGCTAATGCTAATCGCGATTGCTGTTTAGCATTTTACTCTCTCAAATTCTGTACACCAAACTTATACCACAAACTCAGTACCAACATATTCTGTTTAAAGATCGTAGTCCATCACTCATAAATAAGAAAAATAAATAAATACATTTATATATATATATATATATATATATATATTATACGTATACATTTATACATATATTTATACATATATATTATATATATATACTCCAAAAAGTGATGCCCCCCCTAAACCTAATAACTGGTTGGGCCATCATCAGCAGCAGCAACTGAAATTAGCTGTTTTCTATAACTGGCAAGGAGTGTTTCACACATTTTGGCCCACTCTTCCTTGCAGAATTGTTTGAATTTAGCAAAAATGGAGGGTTTTCGAGCATAAAGGGCCTTTTTAAGGCTATGCCACTGCAAGGAACCACAGCGGCAGCTTTAAAAAATCCACTGTGACACAATAAAACTGTTCCGGCATAAAAGGGATACAGATCCTCCATTCTACTTGACCTAACAGCCAAACAGGACCAAAAAAAAAAAAAAAAAGTGCGAACAATAGCAAATTATGTTTTTGCTCTTTTACAGTCTGTCTTAAACAAGAGACTGGCACATGCTTCTTAACCTGACTGTCTTTTAATGGATGTGACAGACAGAACATAAAACCTCCAATGAAATTTCATAGCCTTTCTGTCTTGTGCCTCTTCCTTCCCAACAAAATCATGTCTCTAATCACTTTCCCACTCTCTAGTCTAGCTTTTGGTTCAGTTTTCGCCAGATGGCGTTTGAGCAAGACACCCCACGGAGTAAATTTACCCATCACAGCTCTTTCTTTCCCCGACACCGAATGTCTCTCTCCGCACATTCAGCACGAGCGAAAGTGACACCATCCAAATGAACTTGGACAACAGTGATTGTGTCTAAACAAGTACTTATTCCAGCTAATGCATCCCTGAACTGCCCTGTTCCAGCCAATTTAGCCCTCAAATGAGGAATGGATCTAGGTGTGCGGGAAGAGAAACGGGAATGGGTGGGGGTGTATGTTGAAGGGGGGCGAGCGAAGCAAGGTGATGAAGGGAGTAATGTGCTGTCAGGGGAAATCTTGGGGGCGTGTAGGTGCATGTGACAGAGAAAGACGGCGATAGAATGATAGTTTGGTGAGAAAAGGAGGCGGTCTGACAGCTGTCCCCTTGAGGCACTCAGGTCCTTTCTTTGGGCCTCCCTGATTCTTTCCTCTTGAGCCTAACACACTACTCGGAATCACATCCTGTATGCTCTCTGTGGGCATTAGATCTATGCACCTGCCTACCTGCCACCCTCCCAAACTCCCTATTCTGTACTTTTACTAGGAGCAGGTAGCCTCTATTCTCCTTCGTCTTTCCCAGTTTGTGTTTCCCGCACTTGCTAAAGCACCTTAGGGCCACGTTGTCTCGAGGATTTGCCCATCAGCTTCTCGTCATCCAGTTCACATTGCTCTAGCAGATCCAAGATGTCCTCCTCCTACACGCCAACACATACAAAAGACATCATATTGGTGATAACCAAAGGAATAATCTTAATTCTGTATACTCAAGGAGAAACAAACAAGTATCGAGGAAAATCCAAAGTATCGAGGAAAATCTAAAGTCGTACCTAATCAACACATGGGCTCTATATTTGTTGACTGCGCAATGTGCACTGGAGCGCAAATGGTGCACATCTTGATATGTGTGCCAGCGCAAGGCTCACTGCGCATGTTTGTCTATTTGGCAGACCAGTCTGCGCCGAGCTGGGCATTGTCAGCGCAGCAAGGCTGGATCCTTGGAGATGCGTTTGACGGAGTGAGATACTGCATTACACCCTGTATATAAAATATATATGTGTGTGTGTGTGTGTGTGTGTATATATATATATATATATATATATATATATATAGATATATATATATATCCATCCATCCATTTTCTGAGCCGCTTCTCCTCACTAGGGTCGCGGGCGTCCTGGAGCCTATCCCAGCTATCATCGGGGAGGAGGCGGGGTACACCCTGAACTGGAGGCGGGGTACACCCTGAACTGGTTGCCAGCCAATCGCAGAGCACATATAAACAAACAAACAATCCCACTCACATTCACGCCTACAGGTAATTTAGAGTCTTCAATCAACCTACCATGCATGTTTTAGGGATATGGGAGGAAATATATATAGCGCAACACGTTCCAAAAAAGCTGGGAAAGGTGGCAAAAAAGACTGAGAAAGTTGAGGAATGCTCATCAAACACCTGTTTGGAACATCCCACAGGTGAACATGCTAATTGGGAACAGGTGGGTGTTCTGGTCCACCATCCGGCGTCTCAGGAGGGGGAAGCAGTGCACCATCAACACTGTGTATAGTGGGGATGGGGCGCTGCTGACCTCGACTCGGGACGTTGTGAGTCGGTGGGGAGAATACTTCGAAAACCTCCTCAATTCCACTGACACGCCTTCCCATGAGGGAGCAGAGTCTGGGCTCCTATCTCTGGGGTTGAGGCTCCTCGGTGGTAAAAAAGGAGTTAAGCCGAAAAGCGAAGCTCTCGATTCACCGGTCGATCTACGTTCCTACCTTCACCTATGGTCACGAGCTGTGGGTCATGACCGAAAGAACAAGATCCCGGATACAAGCAGCCGAAATGAGTTTCCTCCGCAGGGTGTCCGGGCTCTCCCTTAGAGATAGGGTGAGAAGCTCGGTCATCCGGGTGGATCTCAGAGTCGAGCCTCTGCTCCTTCACATCGAAAGGAGCCAGATAAGGTGGCTGGGCCATCTGATTCGGATGCCTCCCGGACGCCTCCTTGGTGAGGTGTTCCAGGCAGGTCCCACCGGGAGGAGACCCCGTGGACAATGCAGGACACTGGCGAGACTATATCCTTCGGCTGGCCTGGGAACGCCTCGGGATCCCCCCGGAAGAGATGGATGAAGTGGCTGGGGAGAGGGAAGTTTGGGCGTCCCTGCTAAAGCTACTGCCCCCGCGACCTGACCTCGGATAAGCGGTAGAAAATGGATGGATGGATGCATCATATTTTTCACATAGTTAATCTTCAGATCAAAATCGATGCCATCTCTGTGTGTGTTTGTGTCCTGTTACAGTGTTTTGCTATTGCAAAGGTAAAAAGTTCATTGACTTTATTGTCCAGAGTACATTTTTAATACCAGAAGAGTAAGTTTGCAATCCAATTCTGTTGAGGGCAAACCTTTTGCTTTTTGAGAATTGTTGAAAGAGCAGTATTTTATATCTGTTCTTGGCAGCTTCTACCATGACATTCTCTACATCCACAACCTGGCCTCCCCATTGACACAGGACATTAACTCTTCCATTTATTTCCGCTATAATAAAACTTGGATTACTGCTTGTGGTTGTATGCCAGGCAGTCAAGTTGTGGTTTGCACAGTACATAATATATGTCATGTCAAGACTTAAAGGGAATTTTTCAAAAATGTAATATAACCTCTCTCTTTCTGGGTATGGTGTTGGACAACGGCCACAAAATTATTTCCTTCTGGAAAGACACTGGTGTTTAAAAAATAAATTTAAAAATCACTGTAAAAGTTAGTCACAGTCACTTTGATGCTTTCACTCCAAAATTTGAATCAGTCCATCCTTGAATGTACAATATATACTACCAATACTTTAACCAATGGGAGATTATTCTGATTTATATTTAGATGTTTGATTTTGTTGTAATATACAGTATTACAAAGGAATATGGGGCCACATTGATAGGGATTTCTTTCCAGAAAAAATGTTGTACTATATGAGAACAAGGTAGATACAGTATTTATAAGGAAAGGCACAAATCAATATTGGCACAATCACATTAAACTGATGATACCGATGATGGCCTTGATATGCTCATAATATTAGATAGGTAGATAATGTCACTCGGAGCATCCTAATGAAAAGGCTGAGCAGCACAAACTAAAGAGAGGTTGGGAAAGAGACAAAATAGTGATCTGCCTAAAGATCATTAAAAATTATCTGCTGAACATTTGTGTGAGGATCAGGCATAAACTCTCTTGACTCTACCCTGCTAAAATTAATATCTGTCACAACCTGTCCCATCTTAAAGGACAGCACTGTTGTCACATTGTGACACTATTATCTTAAGACCCTCATTTGTTCTTGACTCGTCACCATCCTCTCACACTTTGAATAAGATCACATCTCTGTGTGTTGACAAAATATGTGTGTTTCCTCTGCTTGCTGTTGATTGGCATCTATACAAAAAAAGTATCTGCAGAGAACACAATAACATTCTAAAATACGAAATGTGACGGGCAAGAGGTGGATGTTTCAACAAAAGCTGCAATAGTTGCACATGTCATCTCTGTCAAGTATTTTCAGATTACTTTGTGTGGTGTCAGTTCAACTGTCAAAAAACCCTATTCACCATTCACTCTCACCATTAACTATTAGTTATCAACTTTGAAGCCTTTTCACTAACAGCGACAAAAAGGATAAAATAAGACCGGAAGATAAGGAAACATGATATATGGAAAGTGAATTGCATCTCCTTGATTTTAAAAGCATCTGTACAGACACACTCCACGGAGATGGAGTGAATGACAGTTTGAAAAAGTGTCACATAAAAAAAGGTAAAGACAAAGCACTGTGTCACAATAGCTGCATGATTTGCACATTACCTGTTTTCAGCACCCTAATAAAAATGCAGTTTTCTTTTTTTCCATGTTTTTGTGGGGAATCTGTGCAAGTTGCTGTGTACGCGTGTCCGTGTGCGTGTGTGTCCGTGTGCACTATATTTGTGTGTGTGTATTCGCACATTTGACAGTCAGTGAGCCACCAAGATACGTGCCTTCATTTGTTTCAAAGGATTATTCATTTCCTTCTGAAGCGAGGTAGCTCGCCCAGCGAGGAAGGTCTGAAAGGCGGAAGAGAGCAGGCTTTCATACTTCTCCAACAGCAGCTTGTCGTCTGGGGGGTAAATACGTCTGTTGGCCACAGAGACACACAAAGGGAGAGAAGAGCACAGATAGTGACGGAGGATTACAGCAAAAGGGAGAAAGAAGGGTCATTAATGCAAGAAAGAAAGAAAGGTGAAAACAAAAGAGAAGGAAGAGTAGGGAAAGAGTAATTCACAAAGGAGAGATGTGGATAAAGGAGAACAACAAAGGGCTTGCAAGAAGGGTGGACGAGTGGTGACAGGAGAGGCTTGAGAGGGCTAATAAAAAAAGATGGAGTTTCGGCCATGAGAGGTTGAGGTTCTGGATCATCAGTTGCGATAGATGAATGATGAAACAAAATAAAAAAGAGCCACATGTGGTTGAAAACAAATTATTTCATTTCCATAATACAGTGTGAAATAATGAAGAGGGTGAAAACGTGAGTGGCACAAAAATCAAACAAGTGGAAACCTTGCGATAAGAAACTATAAACGTCAGTTATTCTTAATATATAACACATACCTTCACTGAAATGCCCCCCAAACCCTCAAGACTAAACTAAGACTGGTCAGTGCTTGTTTTAGACCTGAGGGGATTAGTGAAAATGTATAAACCAGAACCTGCTTATCCTGAGACTACATCTCCCAACGTGTCCAAAGTCATCAGTTTAGCCATCAAATAAAAACCATAACTAATGACTAAATAAGCATTCTCGGTGTCCACATGTGTAGTGTCAAACTGAACTTGGTCACAAAAACAGCAACACAGACACCCTGAAAGCACAAAGATTAGAAGCTATGTAATATTAACACAGCAGAAGTTGTGACCACTCTCCTGTCTTTCCTTAGCCAAATGTAATCTGAATATAGATTAAAAATTAATGTATTATTTTTTTTGGTCAATTTCTATTTACATTAGAGGCAGGAGGCAGGAGGTGCCATGCTATTCACAGTTTGTAAAAAGTAAACCTCTAAATTGGAATGTTCCTAAAAAGAAAACAGAAATATCTGGAAAAATACGCCAAATAAGTAGAAGTACAAAACCCTGTCATCAAACTAGCAAATCTCACAAGACCTTATCTTATCTCGTGATACTCTTGTCAGCTACCATAACGAGGAAAGAAATATTATGATCATAAAACCAGTGTTACGTGTGTCTCTGTCCTAGCTGCTCAATAGTACAATGTCTAAGTCAACTATAAGTTGTTGACAATAATAAAAAGAATAGAATGTACATAATACGAGAGCTAAATTTACTCCTTATGGAAAATGATTATTTTATAACTAATTGGAGTCCCATGCCAGCCAGTACTCCCGACACCCAACACAAAACCATCATCATCCGCCTCGCCAAGTGGACAGTTTAGAAAGTTTAAATGTTACTTAGAACTCTGCAGTCAACCTAAGGTGTTCAAGCCATGTTTAACATTTAAACTGCACAGCAACATATTTTTATCAAGAAGAAAAAAATCTATGTTAAAAGGTGACTTTATTTCAACAAAAGTTCAATCAGAATAAGAATAATCTTTATTTGGCAAGCATGTCAAAAACACACAAGGAATTTGTCTCCGGTAGTTGGAGCCGTTCTAGTACGACAGCAGACAGCCGTTTGACAGAAAATACTTTTGAGACATAAAAACGTAAAAACACAGTACGGAGAGTCACTGAGCAATGAAAAGTTACAGGTAATGTGGAAATACCGGTACTTTTTTTTGTTTTGTTTTTTGACAATTGTGCAAATGATGCAGTCCTCTAGCAGTTTAGAGCAGTTTTAAATGACTAATTGAGTGATAATCTGGTGCAGTGACCATTGTTCAAATGGTCCAGAGACTTCAAGAAATGTAAGCAGTTTAGAGTGACGAGCAGTGCGATCATCTGGAAGAGTGTCAATTGTGCAAATGGTGCAGATACTTCTCAAGCACATGAGTGGCCAGTATTGGTCAACAACAGATATGCCCATCAAGGATACATTTGTTTATGTTTTCCTTAAATACACTTAAAACTGTCTCTTTCTAACAGTGAACAGAAATGATCATATCTGACAGAAGCCAGTAGTTGCCGCTTCTCAAAGAGCTCTGTAAATCATGAGTGAACAGCAAAAGTTCACCACTTCAATAGTGAAGTGCACCCTTTTCTCTGAACATATGGACTTTTCATTATCACAATGAACCTCCAATACTTTTAATATAAAAGCTGAAATTATCTTTTTCCTACTAGCTTCCAGTTGGACTTGATGTTTCTGATCCCATTTATATCACATTTTCAATTCAGTAAATAGTGCCTTTCAGGTACCCTGCTTACAAAATGTTAAAAGTTGTCTGCATCTATTGATGAAGTTGCACTTATAACAGCCAAATGTGAAGGAATCCAGTCATCAGACTCCAATTTTGAGCCAGGACACCATTTGAATGCAAAGGAATCTCTCAAACAACCAGTTCAGGGTGTACCCCGCCTCCTGCCCGATGACAGCTGGGATAGGCTCCAGCACGCCCGCGACCCTAGTGAGGAGAAGCGGCTCAGAAAATGGATGGATGGATGGAATCTCTCAAAGCAGACTTTATCTTTAACTATCTGCTGATAAATATATTGGATTCCAGGCAAAATATAGCAAATAATACAAAAAATGTATATTGGGATACCTGATCATTAGGCATACACTAAGGGACAATGTGGGAAAACGACAAGTTCGTTCCCTCTTTGCAATAGCTACTCTTTTGGGAAGACATTCTATAAGATGTTGTGTCCATGGGAATTTTTGTCCATTCACCCAGAACATTAGACAGAGTTAGAAGCATAGCAATGTCCTTAAGGTGAGCAAAAATCTTATTTATTCAGAGGTGTGGACTCGAGCCATACTCGAGTCATGAATTTGATGACTTTAGACTCGACTTGACAAAATGTCATAAGCCTTGCAACTCAACTTGCACTTGAACAGCAATGACTCGTGACTTCACTTGGACTCGAGCCAACTGACTTGAAAAGACAAGTCTCAAGTATTGAGAAACAAACTGTAGCTCTCTCTCACTAGCAAGGCATACCAGTTTATTTTATTACAGGAATTTCAGAATGATGTAACCATTAAGTTGATTCTCTCACTCAAGTTTTTAGGGCATCAAACATTGTTATCATGAAACAAACTCCAAGCTTTCAGTTAGATCAAGTGAAAATGTTGCAAGCTAAACAGCCCGTGTGAGCAAAAGACAGAGGCAGAAAGGCTTTAGAAGGCTCAAGCTGTACATCAGAACTTGTTGTTGAGTCACATTGTGAGGTGGATCTGGTCCACCTGTGAGGTAACTCTGTAGAGCTGCCACTCTGTCTTTCAAGGTCTCTGCTAGTTAGCAGAGAATATAATACAAGTGCAAGGGAGAAAGCATGACTTGCAGCAAGAAGGTAAACCACACATAGTGAGTTCTATTTCGTGTTGCAAAAGAAAGCACCTTGCCGTCAATGTAATCTTTTTCCAGTTTACATCATGTTTTTTTGTAAAAATGTGTAAAAATTTAGTTTGGTCGCTTTGGCGCTGCATGTTTTCTCATTGGAGAAATCAAAGAAATCAGATGGCTCCATAATTGTAAGTTGAGCAGACATTCGTATTAGGGGTGAAGCTCCTGGAGGTAAAGTCCTTGAAAGTCTTCCTTACCTGTAGTTGCCCAGATGTTGTTTTTCATGCGCCTCTCTGCAGATCTGCTTGCGGACCTGTGCCAGTCGTTCTTTCTAGGAGAGGAGAAAACCAAAATGATACAGTCCATCCATCCATCCATTTTCTGAGCCACTTCTCCTCACTAGGGTTGCGGGCATGCTGGAGCCTATCCCAGCTATCATCGGGCAGGAGGCGGGGTGCACCCTGAACTGGTTGCCAGCCAATCGCAGGGCACATACAAACAAACCACCATCCGCACTCACATTCACACCTACGGGCAATTTTGAGTTGTCAATTAACCTACCATGCATGTTTTTGGGATGCGGGACGAAACCGGAGTCCCCGGAGAAAACCCATCCAGGCACGGGAGAACATGCAAACTCCACACAGGCGAGGCCGGGGATTGAACCCCGGTCCTCAGAACTGTGAGGCAGACGCTCTAACCAGTCTTCCACCGTGCCGCCACGATAGAGTCATTTAGGTGAAATTCTGCCTCATAGCAAAAGTCATATGCAAACTTTTCATTGATACTTTTTAATACAGGTCTTATTATGAAGCAGAGAATAGAGGTTTGCGCCAATAACAGTGAAAACTAAGTGACATGTTCATTCGATTCACCTGAATGCACACTTAATTTTTAAACTCGTACTACACACAGATTACTGCTGTGGCTCATTCAAATGCAAATCAAAGAGGGTGTGAGGCGTGACGTAAGAATAGATTTAGATGAGAAAACCTCCCACACTGAAATATAATGAAATGGTGTACACTTGGAAAAAATGGGCTTTCAGAGTCTACAAAAATGTCATTTTATTTATGCTGGAAATCTTATGGGCGTAATGACTGATTGTGCATTACAATGTGTTTCATTAACTTCACTGATGAGACTTTGGAATACATACTGACAGGTTCCTTTGAATGAACAACAATCAGCCGTTATACTGTTATACTTTGTGCATTGTTTACACTTTTAAATAGGTTTTTAAATTCGCTTGACCAAAATTGCTAAGCAAATTTTCCACATTACCGTAATTTCTCATGTACAATGCACATTTTATCCCCCCAAAAATCGTCAAAAGTCAATGGAGCGCATCATACATGGGTATAAGGAAAATGAAAAAAAATCTTTCACATTGTATACTGTAGATGTTTACCAGGACCTAGGGGTTGTGCAAAAAGTGTAGTTTCATCCCAATACGATATGTAATATCTAATCTGAAACATTTATATATATTACGGTACATTTTCACCGTGCACTCAAGAATCAAGACCTCTTCCGAGGCCCGTTATTGATATACATTCTGTAACATCCAAAATATTTGGTATTTCGTTCTGATATTTTTAGAGCTTGAAGTGGGCATAATTAGAGATGTCCACGTACATTTTGGTGATGACTGGTTGGAGTTTTTCATGTCAGGGAGCTCTTTTTTACACGGGCCAAGAATGAAGAGCTCCTCCCAGTGTATATAAAGATTCATAACATCCAAACTATTGGGCATTTTGTTGTGATATTTTCAGAGGTTGAAAAGGGCATCGTAGAGATGACCCAATACATTTTGGTGAGGAATGGTCACGGACTGGTTAGCACATGTACCTCACAGTTCTGAGGACCGGGATTCAAATCGCGTCCCCGCCTGTGTGGAGTTTGCATGTTCTCCCGGTGCCTGCGTGGGTTTTCTCCAGGCACTCCGGTTTCCTCCCACATCCCAAAAACATGCATGGCAGGTTGATTGAAGACTCTAAATTGCCCTTAGGTGTGAATGTGTGCAAGAATGGTTGTTTGTTTATTTGTGCCCTGCGATTGGCTGGCGACCAGTTCAGGGTGTACCCCGCCTCTCGCCCAAAGATTGCTGGGATAGGCTCCAGCACGCCCGCAACCCTAGTGAGAATAAGCGGAACGGAAGATGAATGAATGAATGGTCACGGTTATGTTTAGCTGTTTCTGTAGTGAGCGCATATGAAGAAGAAGACTTTTAAAGGAACCATATTTTACCAAATCAACTTTTTCCAGTATTTGGGATGTTATGTTGGCTCTGTGGTGCCTCAGTAAACATGTTAAATATGAATTAAAATCGTCCACGCATAACTGAGTTACACCCGTTTTTCTGCCAAGAGGTCTGAAATCAGGTCATTTGAATCTCTCAAGCTTATCTAGGTCACTAGCAAAAATCTCCACCTACCTCTCTGCTCCGGAGCCAGCATTGTCAACATAACAAACACATGTGCTCTCACAAGTAGTGAGGGTTGGGTATTCTACACAGAGGCAACCAATCAGAGAAAACGGGGCGGTCTGAGCTCCAGTAAATATGGAGTAAGCGATTAAAAAACTGAGTCAAACAGAAGCAGCTGTCAGAGGGGTCCTTTTCTGGAAACTAGTATAACAAACCCAAGGTGTTTTTTTAAATGAAATTGACAGTTTTATACTATGTCCATGTTAGAGAGTCACTCTATGGAGGTTTAAATAGCCAAAATGTGGGAGCTTTAACATCCATAATATAAAAAACAGTGGACGACTGGTTAACACATCTGCCTCACAGTTCTGAGGACCCGGGTTCAAATTCGGCCTTGCCTGTGTGGAGTTTGCATGTTCTTCCCGTGCCTGTGTGGGTTTTGTTCGGGTACTCCGGTTTTCCTCCCACATTCCAAAAACATGCATGGTAGGTTAATTGAAAACTCTGTAATTGTCCCTAGGTGTGAATGTGAGTGTGAATGTTTGTTTGTCTATATGTGCCCTGCGATTGGCTGGCGACCAGTTCAGGGTGTAACCCAGCTCTTGCCCAAAGTCAGCTGAAATAGGCACCAGCACGCCCGCGACCCGAGTGAGGATGAACAGTTCAGAAAATGGATGGATGGATAGATTTTGGTGGGGCACATTATACTCAAGAGCGTATTATACACTTGAAATGGTGGTAGTCTACGGAAAATGCAACAAATTGGGGAGAAGATTACAAGGTGTGTCAGAAAAGTTCCATATTTCAAACTCAAATGACAAACTAAGAGTTTTCCCCTTCAATGTGAACCATACCATTAACCAGCATATCTACAAAGAGATCCTGCTGCATTTGCTTCATTCAGTGGGCAAAAAGAGGCGAGAGCTGCTTCACCATGACAAGAAACCCTGTTCACAGCACACTGAAAATCAGACAGTTCCTGGCCGAGAAGAATATCCCCATGCTGGAGCAACATCCCTACTCACCCAACCTGGCGCCAGTGGAATCGATTAGAAGAGTTGGATGATACTAACATGGCAGTGATGATGGAGCTATGAAAGATCTCGCAAGACCCCTTGATGAAGGCCTGGTAGAGAAGGCTGGGAAATGTATGAGACTCCAGGGAGTCTCATACATTGACCAGAAGTAGGAATAGAAGGGAACTGCGAAAGGGAAAACTTGTTTGGATTTGAAGTACTGTATATTTTTTGTGACACCAGACCTGCAACTTTTCAGACACACCTCATAATTCACTGCTTGGTAAATAAAAAGCTTAAAACTAAATGTAATATAAATGTTTTCTTTGTTTACAACTTACAAGCTCCTCTCGCCTTCGCTCCAGGGTGTGACGCTGTCTCTCCCAGTCTGAGGAGGCAGCTGAGAGTTTCTTTACGGATCCGTGCCCGTAGAGCCGCCTCTGGGCCTCAGCTTTTTGCTGTGCTAGGTTGCGTTTCTTATCACTGGCTCTACACCAACACAAACAAAATACAAACGCAATGCAATGTTGACCTAAAAACAAAAGGCACTGATACAGATACCACCAGTGTATACAATTACTTGACAAAGTATTTGAAGACAAATACATTGGAACTCTGTTCAAGGACACACGCTAACCTCAGACGTTTTTCATATTTATATTACATTTTTTCCATCGGAAATAATAGTATTACAGTAGTTGAATTAATCCGACATGGGTCAGGCAATGTTTTAAGTAACATTTTAACATTCTTAAGTGTCATACAAGTGAGAAATTAAGTTATATTAAAACATTCAAAATGACAACAGTGTAATGCAAAAGTGATTCACATCACAGATGCCTCTTATGTGCTAACCTTGCACCTTAACATTGACAATAGGTCAGAATGCTTTTGGGGACCCTGGACAAATGTATTGGGACACCACTGGACTCTTAGCTTTCAATCAAATTCTATTTAATTCAAATGATTCATGTATATTATTCTTCTCTTCTCAATTTGTCTTAAAGCTTGTTGTGTCACCAAAAAGCTAGACAAAAAGCAAAGTGCGTACGAAGTTATTTGATCCGTGCTGAACTGAGCTCTTGTGGGTACGCTGGGGAGTCGATTCAATGAAATTTAGCATGATGTCACACATGACAGCAATATCAAAAACCCAAGGAATAAGCCAAACATAATTTTATAGCAAATTTTCATGTTGCTTTTAATCCTTTCTCTTTCAGTAGATATGGTATCTATGTTATAATAGTCCAAATCAGCTGAATGATGTGGTCTGAAAGTTGTCTCCGAAGGATTGCCCATAACATTTGCACTGCCAAACTACAATACAACACTACAATCAAATATGAGGGAGACAGAAAAAGTGACTGACAAAATATGACCAGACATCTAATTCAAGTGTCGGCAGTTGGTTGTCTGGAGAAAGGGCAATTTATTTTAGTCAATCGTTGGCCCTTTAAATTGGATATCGAGTGCCGTTGGGATGGGGACAGAGGTTTATCAATGTCCATGCCCGGTTGGGTCTGAATTGATCCCACGATGATACAGTTGGTTTTGTGAGCAGATACGGGGACAACCTTTGGGTGAAGTGAAACCTTTACTTTAAAAGGGAGTATCGAGCGAGGTAGAATAGAACAAAGACCACGGTCACTTCAGAATGGACATTAACATGTCAAGTGGAAAGCACCTCCCACCACCACCAGCAGCTTTTAATGATTGTCATGAAATAATGTAGGAACAGCGCAAAACTCAGTCATGAGATTATTTTTCTTTTGAGACCATTTTGATTAGAGATTTGTTTGGACGTGCTGAGCCAATGGAGGAAGTGATTTTTTTTTTCTCCTGTGGGATTTTTGCAATTCTCAATAGAGCTGACCCTACTGGATCTATTCCGCATGCAATTAATTTGTGTCTGTGTGTGTGTTTGTGAGAGAGAGAGAGAGAGAGACTTTGGAGCCGAAGAAATCCAAGTGTACAATGATCAATCAGCAGGCAAGTTCATGACCAGAAGTAGAAATAGAAGTGAACTTCCTCGATTGATCTTGTGAAAAGTTGACAAACGATTTAATGATTATTATTAACATTATTTTAAACGGAGTTTGGAAAAGGGCATCATGTTAGTGAGTGTGGTTAGCACATTCTGGGTTTGAAACAAAGCTTGGACCTTTTTGTGTTGAGTTTGTATGTTCTACCCAAGCTTGCGTGGGTTTGCTCACACATTCCCAAAATTAATTTAAGACGGAATTGTCCACCGGTGTCTGTGTGAGTTGAACAGTTGTCCGTCTGTGTGCCCTTGACTGACTAGCCACCCAGCCAAAGTCAGCTGAGATAGACTCCAGGTAACCCATGAGCCTGAACTCAATAAGCGTTATGAAATGGATGCTCTAGGAGAAACTCTGAATGTTCTGAACTCTATTGCTGTATTATTCAGAATAATGCTGCTCAAAGGAGTTGTGCCATGTCGAAGGACTTTTCGGATATTGCTCAACTTTCCACAGCTGACGTCAATGTTGTTGTAAACTAGTTGAGACTGAAACCAAGAAGTGCACTTAATTGTCCTCAAATGCATGAAGATGCATTTAATCAACAATCAATTATAAAAAATAAAAAATATATATATAATAGTTGTTTTTTTCTAGAGCGAAAACCACACATCTTTTTTAGGATGTTATTATCCCTGTGTGATGAGTCAAAGAGCAAGTTAGAGCAACAGGATTGTACAGGGACATCAGATCAAACTGTTTTGCTAAATAAAGAACTCCGGCCCTCTAAATTTCCCAAAAGTAAAGTCTGAAGTTGGCTTTGCACTTGAAACATAACGGACCCTAAATTGAAATATGTTGAATGGAACATTACCTAATGTTGAGTAGTTTCAGAGCGTTGAGCAAAACTCCTCTCTTTACGTCAAAATCAATCTTCTGATCTGTCCCAAAGCTTGGCGCTCGATTGATCTGTTAGAGAGAGCAAGGGTGAATATATATTTTTTCTACTTCATCTACTTTTGTCATCCAGATCATTGTAATCATCACTTATTGTTTTTTCTCAAATTAAATAGGGAGACATTCTAGCCCACTAAAAAGGGAATCTCTGAAAAGAGAATAAACTTTTTTGATGAAAATAAAACGGGAGGAAGATGGAAGGTAATTTTTGTTTGCATGAGAGCGTGACCCTAACCATTTAAAACAGCGTAAGCAATGCCAAACCCAAGTAAAACCTACAAATACAAACTACAGCACTACAACTGTCAATAATCAACATTAATAATAATCCTGCATGGGAACATCAACAAACAAGAACATATTCCATCATATTCAATTAAAAGAGTTCTCTCAGTTAGTAGAGAAACCCAACAGAATAGGAAGACACACAAGCCCAGTGATTACCAACAAGTGTGCAGTGGCACAGCGGGAGGTGATCCAATTTCACTTAATTTGTCAGAAAATTATTTGTTAGTTACAATATCTATCTCACCTCCTTTAAATCAAAAAGAAAAAAATTTGAACGTAAACCTGGCTAGTGATGAAAGGAAAACAAACAACTTGAGTGTAAGGCAGATAAAAGCATATCGTTAACTTGCTTCCATATTTATGATTTTTTAGATTTTGAAGGTTTGTGAGTTTCAAAATATAAGCAGTAGAAAATGGATGGATACTGTATGTTTCAGATTTCTACGAAAAAAACAAACAAAAACCAAAACACAGTTTAGCAGATTCAAGTTGAAAGAAATTTAGTCGTGTCTGGTCAATATATCCGTCTTAAAAATGGTTCAGTCATCCATACCCTCTTTTTGTAAAGCTGTTCAACATACGATATTGGTCAAAGATCAACAATGATCCATCCACTCAGGAGTTTAAGAAAAACGGAGTGTAAAAACAACATCAGACCTTTTAGAACCAGAAAGATTTTTGAGAAACCATCCCTTTACAGAGATGTGCAAAGTCTCTGGGACTCAGGAACTCCATCCCTACTCCGAAAGAGTCATTGCTAATCCTCACACAAAGGTGCTTACTGTGCTGTGACAGATTGGGGAACAAAGCTGTAAGACGATATTTCACAACCATAACCAACCTCCCAGGAACTGACCGAGCCATGTTCCTGACCGTGGTTGCCAGCAATGGGGCAGTATGTTTAAAAAAGGGAAGAGCCAGCGCAAAACTAAGTGACGTCATACTGTCAAACTGCCCTCTCCATCAACACAAAATTATCTTTCATCAAGCATTTTTAACATCATCATCATCATCTCAGCTATTGCAATCTACTGTCCTACGAATTTTTGTTCTTTTGAGTTGTCAAGAGTTGTTAACGCTCCCAAAAAAAACTTTCATTTGAGGTCAGTATGGTGCGATCGTGGCAGGGTGGCGTTAGACACACTACGGACCACTGAGAAATGTTACTTTGGTATGACAACAGAAATGTAAATTGAAGACAAACTGCCATTTGTTTCTTGTTTAGAGAAAATGTCATGTTTCTGTTCTTTGTTGAATTCACTGGAAGGTTACTTTGATTGGCTGGCAACCACTTCAGGGTGTACCCTGCCTCTCGCCCGAAGGTAGCTGGGATAGGCTTCAGTACACTTACATTGTGTCGCATTGATATGTATCAATGATGTTTTCATACTTTAAAGCTTTGGAGAAACTGGTGTGATTTCTACTGGTACAGTTACAAAGACAATATCTTATGTTATTCACAGGGCAACTTGGTTTAGTGTTATGTTGAATGAATGCTGAATGAACCAGAACCAGTGTATTATTTTCTGCTTTGGTCCACAGCCAAATTAGCTGATGCAGCTATGACTATCCCATCTGCCTATCCCATGGTGGAAAACCAACCCACATCAAATTTACCATTTCAAACTGTACAAACCAAACTGAACTACTGGTGGAAATTATACTTACCATATGCAAGCCTGAAGCATTTGCACAACATTATTTTAACTTGTGAGGCCATCGCTGCTCATCTCTTCACATGTCCACAAATACCAACCACTAAGTGCCGAGTGTTTATGAATGGACTACTTAATACCTTTTTACTGAAGTCCGGTACAAAGGCTGTATGTCTAATTTGTTAAGAAACCATTGCGGTTTTAGAGGAATATAACATCAGCTGTCACTTTTCTACCAAGCATGCTGATTATGCTAACAGCCAATCAACGCAGGAACTGATGGCTACAGCTCAGCGGTTAAAATCAAGTTTGTAGGCTCAGCAAAACACCTTTATCTGACAAACTGCAATCCAAGATTCAGTCACACAAGACCCTGAAACAGCGCCAGGGGAGCTGCAGATGGAACTGATTGATCTCCAATGTGATATTGTCTTAAACGAGAAGTTCAACTCTCTAACTGGATGAGTTTTATGCTTCATTAAGCACAGACAATTTTCCAAAAATCCAGAAGATGGCACACAGGATGCTGGTGGTGTTTGGCTCTACATATGTGTGTAAACAGACTTTTAGTGTGATGAACACCAACAAAACATCCTACAGATCCCAGCTGAGGGATGAACACCTCAGATGTGTTCTGATAATTGCCACAAAACTAACACCAGACTTTGATGCACTGGCAAAAAAAACCAACAACAAAACAACACTTTTCCCATTAAAATAAATCTAAGTATTAACACTAAAATGCTTTTTTTATTATTTTTTTTTGTATTTTTGATATGTAAGCAGGCGGTGGACGACTGGTTAGAGCTTCTGCCTCACAGTTCTGAGGACCGGGGTTCAAATCCCGGCCCCGCCTGTGTGGCATTTGCATGTTCTCCCCGTGCCTGCGTGGGTTTTCTCCGGGCACTCCGGTTTCCTCCCACATCCCAAAAACATGCAGGGTAGGTTAATTGACAACTCTAAATTTCCCATTGGTGTGAATGTGAGTGTGAATGGTTGTTTGATTGTATGTGCCCTGCGATTGGGTGGCAACCAGTTCAGGGTGTACCCCGCGATGATAGCTGGGATAGACTCCAGCACGCCCGCGAGCCTAGTGAGGAGAAGCAACTCAGAAAATGGATGGATGGATGGATGGATATGTAAGCATCTGGTCCTGGCTTGGCCGCCTGTCAAATTTTAAAAGTCAATGTGGCCCCTGAGCCAAAAAGTTTGCCCACCCCTGGTCTAGTTGCTACCTTATTCATCTCTCCCTCTGTATTTCACCGTTTCCCTTCACTGGCAAAGGAAGTCTGGCCAGTCTGGTCCTAATGAACCCCTGCAAGCTCCCAAAGCCCCCACTCTGATTTCCTTAAGTGACTCTGGCAGGATCTTAGAGGAGCCCTTGGTTGCTCCAAGACGCATTCAATAAAAATGTCAGATGAAAAGATTAGACACCCCTTTTACTCCAGCTTTGATTCTTTTTAGCATCGGTATGGCATCAATATAACCCAAATATCACTTAGTCAAACAGCAGCGTAAGCATGCAGGAAAGAACGTATGTCAGTACCTTTTCACAGGACATCTTTATCCTCTTATGTTCACCCAATTATGCATACCAAGATCAGAGGCTGAGCTGCAAATCGTTCATATTCTGTATACTGTAGAATGCTTTGTCATCTTTACCTCCACTCTAAAGTTTATGTACCTGCCATATTACAACCCCAATTCCAAGTTGGGACATTGTGTTAAACATAAATAAAAACAGAATACAGAATACAAAATTCTGTACAGAATTGTACAGAATACAAAACAGAATTTGCGGGAGTGCTGGAGCCTATTCCAGCTATCATCGGGCAGGAGGCGGGGTACACCCTGAACTGGTTGCCAGCCAATCGCAGGGCACACATAAACAAACAACCATTCGCACTCACATTCACACCTAGGGGCAATTTAGAGACTTCAATTAAGCTACCATGCAGGTTTTTGGGATGTGGGAGGAAACCGGAGTGCCCGGAGAAAACCCACGCAGGCACGGGGAGAACATGCAAACTCCACACAGGCAGGATTGAACCCCGGTCCACAGAACTGTGAGGCAGACGCTCTAACCAGTCTCCACCATGCTGCCTTTTTGTGTGTTTAAAAAAAATAGTTGGGATGAAGAGTAACACAAATACATGAAAAATACATAAAAAATATATATCTCAGCTATTATTTCAGCTATATTTCAGCTATATGATTTGCAAATCATGTTCAACCTATATTTAATTAAATACACTACAAAGACAAGATATTTAATGTTCAAACTGTTCAAACTGATAAAGTTGATTGTTTTTAGCAAATAATCATTAACTGCAACACGTTCCAAAAAAGCTGGGACAGGGTCATGTTTACCACTGTGTTACATCACCTTTTCTTTTAACAACATTCAATAAACGTTTGGGAACTGAGGACACTAATTGTTTATTTCACGTTTACTTAAGCACCATAGAGCCAATGTAACATCCTAAATACAACCCCAATTCCAATGAAGTTGGGACGTTGTGTTAAACACAAATAAAAACAGAATACAATGATTTGCAAATCATGTTCAACCTATATTTAATTGAATACGCTACAGAGACAAGATCTTTAATGTTCAAACTGATAAACTTTATTCTTTTCAGCAAATAATCATTAACTTGGAATATTATGGCTGCAACACATTCCAAAAAAGCTGGCACAGGTGGCAAAAAAGTTGAAGAATGCTCATCAAACACCTGCTTTGGACATCCCACAGGTGAACAGGCTAATTGGGAACAGGTGGGTGCCATGATTGGGTAGAAAAGGAGAATTGCTCA
Source organism: Phycodurus eques (assembly GCF_024500275.1). Classification (NCBI taxonomy): domain Eukaryota; kingdom Metazoa; phylum Chordata; class Actinopteri; order Syngnathiformes; family Syngnathidae; genus Phycodurus; species Phycodurus eques. The sequence goes on along the minus strand of NC_084532.1, from coordinate 11,105,629 downwards.
GTCATTCACAAGCAAAGATGGGGCGAGGTTCACGTGCGTGAGAAAATAGTCGAACAGTTTAAGGACAATGTTCCTCAATGTATAATTGCAAGGAATTTAGGGATTTCATCATCTACGGTCCATAATATCATCAAAAGGTTCAGAGAATCTGGAGAAATCACTACATGTAAGCGGCAAGGCCGAAAACCAACATTGAATGCCCGTGACCTTTGATCCCTCAGGCGGCACTGCATCAAAAACCGACATCAATGTGTAAAGGGTATCACCACATGGGCTCAGAAACACTTCAGAAAACCAATGTCTGTAAATACAGTTTGGCGCTACATCCGTAAGTGCAACTTGAAACTCAACTTTGCAAAGCAAAAGCCATTTATCAACAACACCCAGAAACGCCCCCGGCTTCTCTGGGCCCGAGCTCATCTAAGATGGACTGATGCAAAGTGGAAAAGTGTTCTGTGGTCCGACGAGTCCACATTTCAAATTGTTTTTGGAAATTGTGGACGTCCTGTCCTCCAGGCCAAAGAGGAAAAGAACCATTCGGACTGTTATGGACGCAAAGTTCGAAAGTCAGCATCTGTAATGGTATGGGGTTGTGTTATTGCCAATGGCATGGGTAACTTACACATCTGTGAAGGCACCATTAATGCTGAAAGGTACATACAGGTTTTGGAGAAACATATGTTGCCATCCAAGCAACGTCTTTTTCATGGACGCCCCTGCTTATTTCAGCAAGACAAAACCTAACCACATTCTGCACGTCTTACAACAGCGTGGCTTCGTACTAAAAGAGTGCGGGTACTAGACTGGCCTGCCTGCAGTCCAGACCTGTCTCCCATTGAAAATGTGTGGCGAAATATGAAGCGTAAAATACGACAATGGAGACCCTGGACTGTTGAACAGCTGAAGCTGTACATCAAGCAAGAATGGGAAAGAATTCTACCTACAAAGCTTCAACAATTAGTGTCCTCAGTTCCCAAACGTTTATTGAATGTTGTTAAAAGGAAAGGTAATGTAACACAGTGGTAAACATGACCCTGTCCCAGCTTTTTTGGAACGTGTTATAAAATTCTAAGTTAATGATTATTTGTTAAAACAATATCTTGTCTTTGTAGTGTATTTAATTAAATATAGGTTGAACATGATTTGAAAATCCTTGTATTCTGTTTTTATTTATGCTTAACACAATGTCCCAACTTCATTGGAATTGGGGTTGTACATATGTGTACGTGCTTTCCACAAAACCCTTTCCATTTTCATTTTTTCTCACTGTATAATGCATTAATCATTTTGCATAGGATGCATAGGCTACGTGTCTATAAAGCTTTGGTATTTGGTAAATGGGGAATGTATACTTCTGAGTGTCATTGAAATGATGTCTGTTTAGATTCTCAGTCCCATCTAAATGTGCCCTGTTATTACTGTTACTAACTTTGGGATAATCATAATGTAGCTTAGCAACACATCCATCCATCCATTTTCTGAGCCGCTTATCCTCACTTGGGTCGCGGGAGCGCTGGAGCCTATCCAAGCTATCTTCGGACAGGAGACGGGGAACACCCTGAACTGGTTGCCAGCCAATCGCAGGGCACATACAAACAAACAACCATTCGCACTCACATTGTCACCTATGGGCAATTTAGAGTCTTCAATCAAGCAATTAGCAACCATTATCACTAATAATATGACATAAATTATTGTGGAAATTTATTTAGTGTCTGTGGCTTATAACAACATGGTAATGGTGATAGCCCAACAACAATCAGCCTTCTTTTCCAAAACAAACCAGCATCCATTCTCTCTGGAGAAGTAGTCAAACAAGTTCAAGGTCTCCTCTTGATTAATCAGTTCAGTAAAATTCCTCCTCCTTATTATTCTAAGCAGTGCGTAAACAACCACTGCTTTGACAAGGCTCCCAATCTGCCCCGCACACTGGCAGGTATTGGCATAGTCCAACTGTTGCAAGAACTAAGTGTTTGTTAAAGAGCAATTGTGGAAAGAGCAAGGGAGGGAGAGCGCAGAAGAGCGACTACACAACGGACAGACAGAGAGAGACACACAGTTACAGTGGATATAAGACAACACACCCCTGTGCAAATGCCAGGTTTTTGTGACAGACCAAGATAAATCATTTCAAAACTGTAAACACAATTGCCACCATTAATGTAACCTATGTAAGGTTCAATTAAAAAAATATTTATATTTTCAAGAGGGGAAATAAAAATAAACAACTAAGATAATGTGGTTGCACAAGTGTGCACACCCTCCTAACTGCAAATGTGCCTGTGTTCAGAGTTAACCAATCACATTCAAACTCATTTTAAATGAGAGTCAACAAAAATGTGCCTCATTTAAAGTGCCTCTGATTAACTAAGTTTGGATGTTCTAGTTGTCTTGTCCTATCGATTTTCAGAATATCGAGTTCTGAGGACCGGGGTTCAAATCCCGGCCCCGCCTGTGTGGAGTTTGCATGTTCTCTCCGTGCCTGTGTGGGTTTTCTCCGGGCACTGAGATCTGCCACAAAGAACTGTGAGGGAGATGTGCTAACCCATAGGTGTCAAACTCAAGGCCTGGGGGCCAGATGTGGCCCGCAAAAGCAAATCATGCTCGTCAACTTCCGAGATTTTTGCTAAAATCTGTACCCAAATTCCAAATTGTCATAATAATAAACAATATGTTGAGATATTGCATTTTTCTGTTACCAAACCCTTCTTCGACAGGAACTTAAACAATACTTGAACAAACTATTATCCTTCTCTTCTGATTTCAAAACTAGTTATCTCTCAATTTGTTGTGTAATGGTAATATGTTTTGGTGATGATTAAATATTTATATGGTTTCAGTGTTCTAACGGCCCTCTGAGGGAAATCATAACTGCAATGCGGCCTGAGACAAAAAAAAAAGAGTTTGACACCCCTATGCTAACCAGTCATCCACCATGCCGCGCTATATATATAGATATAGATAGATAGATATAAATATATCTGGGACAAAATATATTTTTCTTCCAAGCATCCCATACACATTCACGCACATCTCTATGTCCCTTATTTACATGCAGTATACTGTGTATCTTCTGCCTCCAAGACATGCATGCACACAGTCACACTGTCAGTGGCATTGCTACGCATGATAAATGACTAAATGCTGAGGTGTGTTTTCAAGTGCTCCATATATGAGGCAAGTGCAGCCCTAATTTGATACTTATTCTATGAAATAGTCAGTTTACAGGAAAATGGATGTGGATAGAAGCAGACACCCCCATACGTCAATGTAATTATTCCTTAATAAACCCTTTTATGAGTCAAAGCATGGCTTGTAGGTATCTACTGCCACCTACAGTTTACGGGGGAAAAAACAAACCTCCTCAGAGCCTGAGACAAAAGCAATGAGCATTTAAGTAAGAATGAACCCCACTAAGTGCAGCAGATTAATCAAAGGCAGACGTAAAATAAAAAAATATATATTACAAAATCAGGGAAAGGGGATTAGAGCAAGGCAATTAGGAATATAAAACTATGTGTTCACTGTCATTTTTCATAGAATTCAATCAATTGAATGAGGAGAACTTACAGTACCGTACATACATATAGGTATCAAGTAAATCATCATCACCATGTATGCAGGATAATGGAGGTTACTGGAGGGGTTACAAAATAGGTTAACGCCTGCCAAAGAGCTAAATTATCCCTCCAAAGATTAAATGTTATGGTTACGGTTGCTGTTCAGATTTACAACTGTAGGAACACAAAACTTTAACCTCACAGAGGATTCACTGCACAGACCAAAGAGAGTTAAAATTCACATGGCTACCAAAGCAAGAGACAGTATTTATTCTGTATGAGAAATTAAGTATTTGCAGCACTTGCATTCCATTTGCAGTGTTGGGAGGTAATGGAGAAAAAACATCCATGTGTGGGTTTCTTTGTGTACGTGAGTATTGTGGCATCTGTTTACACTTGCCATTGCAGATTAGTCCCCACAAACACACATATATTTGCACTCAAAAGTAAAGGAAGTCTGGATTATGTTGGCTCTGAGGGATGGACAGTTAAACCAAACTCATCTTGAAGCAATCGGGTGGAGCGCACTAAAAGAGAGGAAAGTTGCATGAAGGGAGGGAGGAGCTGACGTATCACTGCCCTTGGGGAAGCAGTCCAGCTGCAGTCTGTCGGTCTGTTGTCATTATGCGAATTCACACACAACCGCAGACACGCACACTCACACTGAGACACAAACATCCCATGCCACGGTTGACCAAACCATGCCCGCCTCATTAGTTGCCAATCACTCTGCACAACCCTTCTCGAGCAGCAGGGGGGATAGAAAATGGGAAGGAATGGATGGAGAGATGTAATCACAACCATCAATAATCACACTGTCTGCACTGCAGCATGTACTGGCATCTCTGGGGTTCCAGTGACTATAATGAGGCTGGACCTCAATCTTTTTGTCTTTTGTGGCGGTCCGTGGACACCTTCTGGAACCTTGCAAAAATGATAAATTATAGCTTATTCTGTATTAATTCACTGCATCCATACTGTTTCGCCAGCCCCCTTCAAAAATAAGCATAGTCCTAAACTTGAACAGAGAATGCCTTGCACATAATAAGTTACATTTAATTAAAATCACTCTTAATTTGGAGAGTCGTGTCATTCTAAAATTTGTATACAACTCCACTTGCTTTTTAAGGTGTGTGGATGTGGGTTATACTTATGCATTACAATCTGACTATTAACATTGTTTCCTCATTTTTCGAACAGCTTTTAAAAATGGTAAAAGCTGGCACTTGGTTGAGTTAGTACTACAACAAGGCAGGTTAGGGTTTAAGCCTAGTTTGTGATGTTGAGGTTAAAGATGACAGGGGGTACAATTTGTCTGTCTATTACGAGAGATCAGATACAACTACGCTGCATGCGTTGCAGACACAGTAATAGTTAAATTAAATGTCTCCTCTAAGGAATACAGTACATGCTGTCTAGGCTACTTTAATGAAAACGTCTTGTTTGGGTGAGGGTCTGTATGTACACAAATCTATTCATAAAATAATCATTGTACAGTTGGGGTAACATTAACCCTTTCATTTCCCATGAAGCTCTATACTTTGTCTTACCAAGGCATTTCTTAACAGTGCTATGCATCCAACTTTATCTGTGAATAGTTTAAAACCACCGGGGTTCAATCCCCGGCCACGCCTGTGTGGAGTTTGCATGTTCTCCCCGTGCCTGCGTGGGTTTTCTCCGGGCACTCCGGTTTCCTCCCACATCCCAAAAACATGCATGGTAGGTTAATTGACAACTCTATATTGCCCGTGGGTGTGAATGTGAGCGAGGGTGGTTGTTTGTTTGTATGTGCCCTGCGATTGGCTGGCAACCAGTTCTGGGTGTACCCCGCCCCCTGCCCGATGATAGCTGGGATAGGCTCCAGCACGCCCGCGACCCTAGTGAGAAGAAGCGGCTCAGAAAATGGATGGATAGTTTAAAACCATTTTCTGTGTCCCAGTGGATGAATCAAGCTCCAAAATGGCATGCTTGAATGAGTTTGGTGTGGAAGCACTTCTTTGGGATGAATTAAAACAGATATTGTGAGCCAGGCGCTCTCTCAGTGACCTTGCCAGTCAATAGCAAAAGGGGGATTGAGCAGGAGTCATTCTGCGCAAACATTCGCTATGTTAACCACTATAGGTACTACCAGGTTACAAAAAAGCCTGTCTCTCTTTGTTTCTCCCATCTCTCTCCAATTACTGACCTTAATTTAAGTGCCGTCAATCTGAACTGTAATTTCTGCTCTGTGAAGATATTAAGCAGTATGCATTAGTCAATAGTCTCAATTTACATATTCTGTTCATATTTTTGCATCTTAGTTCCAAAGACTTTCTCCAAAATTGCTGCTTTTGGTCTGTCTTTAATGGGGGGGATGTGAGAGGAAGACATGTTCCTTTTCAATCACCAGCCTCCTACACACTCTCAGAAAATGACATGACTTCAGCACAAATGCAACGGAAATTTAATGTGACAGCATCTTCTATTTGATACCATCTAGCTTTCAGGTATCCATCTGGCTTTGAGTTTACACAGGTTGAAGTTCCATTTCCTGGCTGCAAGTATGTATGTCCAACACCCAACTTTGGCATTTGAAGGCGTAAGAGAGGATGACAGTGTCGGAACAGCAAACCGGGTAAAGCAGCAAGCAGGCGTGGCATGGATAATTCACAATGACACCAACAGTGAAATCTGAGAAGTTGCATCTATAAATTCAAAACAAACCTGAAGAAGATGAGCTTGTGTTTCCATTCCTGGCACGACTCTTACCGTTTTGGAAGGAAATAAAAATTTAAAAATAGTGAAATGGTTTGAAATAGATTTAATTAACCTCAAACTGTAGCAAAGTAATCTGTCAGTGAATTCAATTCAAGCTTGAGGGTTTGCCATAGGGCACGGTTTGCAGAAAGCCTGTCCTCGCTGCGTATAACGTCCCTATTGAATAGAAATGCACATCAACAGGCTACAGATGTAATAAAGTTATTTTCATACTTGACAGCCTGCACAGAGAGCATTTAAGAAAGGCTCTTGATTCTCACAACTATCCCCTGACTAATTATTTTGAGTTTTGGAAATAAATGACTGTTGCTGTAAATGTTGCATGAAAGACAAGTAGGTGTATGTGTGAAGAATGTTAATTGATGAACATTACTGAGAGTTTCTCGTCGCACAGGGGGGCTCATTACTCCTGGAGTGGAACAACTGCATTCATGGCTCTGTACCATGTGTTACACAGGAACACACGCACGCACGCACACGCACACACGCGCGCGCAGTCAGAATGTAATAAAGTACCACAACTCATGCAGCCTTTATCATGTTATCCAACTGCTCAGTCACAAACCAAAAAGCCAGATGACGAAATGAAAACTCCCAAACACAGACTATAAATATCATTTCCTCTATCAGTTCAAAGGAGAAAAATAACCACATTGAAGTAAAATATAATTTCTAAGAATTAAGTAATACAGTCCTACTTAATATAATTAATAATTAAATATTCAATATTACATCAACAAATATGTAGGGCCATTAACCAGTCATTTTTTTAACAACTAGCTAATGACTACTGTATGGCAGATCTCTAAAGAGAAAGACTGACTGCTCTGTGTCACAATTGTGTGCATATTTTAACAGTTACTCATAAAAATCTGATGTAGAATTACAACAATATTCTTTCAATATTACATTTTAAATAAAATTAAAGGAATAAATTATCCTATGTTTAATTCTCCTCAATATTACGACTTATAATTACAACTTTATCTCTTTATTCTTCCAATATTTTTTCCAGTGTGACCTTGGTAAGTCTACTTCATGTATGTAACATCATGTTCATATTAGCAGTGTCTTTTTAGGTGGCGTGATGGTGGAGAACCACACAAAACTCCCCCTTGCATTCACCAATTTAGTCAATTGTGGGAGGGCAAGGAATGGAAGTAGGGAGATGGTGGGAGTGTTGCCCAGTCAGTTTAGGTTTAAGGATTTAGGTCAGGCTTTAACTCACTTGTTGACATGAAAATGGTCAGCTACAAATCCTGAAATGGACTCTACATTGAAGCCCACCTTGTGATGAGTGACACTTGTGAGA